>NW_026252569.1:0-30964 GCF_025094135.1 Mucor mucedo | reverse complement strand
CCTCTGGATCGCATAGAGTGCATTTTCACTGTAATGTGCCAAAACGTAATCTGTGACATTTTTTAGCATTCATCTCCGACTAGTACAAGTAATATAAAAGGAAATTTATTCATAGCCAGATTTTGTTTGATGTGGGGAGGTTTTTTTTTTTTTTATGAAGAAAATTTTTAGAAAGGTACAAAAATAAACCAAACTTCTAAATTCACATTTCTATTTGTCCTTTTTAAAGCTCCCGTGAAGTAATACGCTCAAAAATAGTAACCCTTTTGATGCGTTTGTAATTTTAAAGAACGTTCCATCTAATATTACTGAAGTAAACAAAGTTTTCATGTTGTAGACGTTCTTACTTAATGTATCTCTACGATTTCATACATCTTTTTTGTGTTTTACACTTCACCATATTTGATCTCAGTTTAGATTTAACAGGCTATGGCACTGAGTACTTTATCTAATGAATATGACCTTTCAATTACATAAATTAAATAAACAACTAGTTGGATCTATTTTCAAAATACTCCAAATTATATCTTTTAAATATGAAGCGTTTCTACTTAGTACATAAAGTTTCTTTTATCCTTTTTGTGCCTTACAGGGTTGATCATATTTGATCTCAGACTATGATTTAACGGGTTGTGGCACTGAGTACTTTATCCAACAAATACGATCCTTCAAATACATAAACTATTTATACAACTAGTTGGATCTATTTCCAAAATACTCTAAATTATATCTTCTAAATATGAAGCGTTTCTACTTAGTACATAAAGTTTGGTTTATCATTTTTGTTGTCTCACAGGGTTGACGATAAATGTCCTAAGACTTTGATTTAATAGGCTGCAATACTACGCATGCGGGTACTCAAATTGAGATTACAGGCAGTAAACATTTCATGGTCCGAAAGCGGGAAATAATATAAGAGGGACAATACTATTGGTCAGAAAAGAAATATTTAAAATTTTGAACCTGCTTGTGACAAATATTTTCCCCCACACCTAAAATCGAGTTGTAAAAATCCCGGACCCACTTTTTTTTTAAAATAAAAAGTTCATATTCTCATTTTAATCATGATTAAAATGATATATGTCCAAAAATATTGGACCTTAATTATGAGGAAAGTGTGGTGGTCCAATTTTAACGTTTCTCTCTGCTTAATTTTGTTTTTTGGCACATTGAAGTCCAGATGCACTCTATTTATTGGATATTGAATTTTAAAATGAATCTCAGGGGCCAATACAATTAGGATTCAGAGGTCTGTATTACCCCCAGCTATGTTATCCCAGCCGAAATCTCGATCCGACTTCTTTTTGCCACCAAAATTTATAAACATTTAAAAGCAGTCCTAAGTTAGAAAGGATTGTTTGTGGCTTATGCCGACATAAAAAACTTCTCATTTCTATATTAGAAAACTTTCTCCTTTTCTTCATGTAAGTTTTGTTATAATTTAGATCTCGGCATCGGTTACTAATGAAAATGATTCATTTTTATACCGCTTTATTTTTCAACTGAATTTCATCTTTTAAATCAAAATTCTTTCAACTTTCAACCTTGATCATTTTTGTCATTCAGCAATTTCATAATGAGTTCTGCTATTATTGTTCCCAATTATGATGATGATGATTCGCGAGTTTCAACAAGCATTCGTGGTCCTAGACCTGGCCAAGTTGCTACTGCCTATGGTTCCAGAGAACCAATTAATGCTATAGCTACTCATATTGATAACCTGTCAGGCCGTACCGCTGAAACTGAAGAGTAAGTACATAAATATTTCTTCCGCAGGTTTACGATGACTAAATACTATCTAAAATAATAGATACGTCGGTGAAGATCTCGGCGTTTTTCAAGCAGAAGATGTGAAGTGTAACGTTGGTGGTTGTGAAAAAGACATGTGCGGTAGCTGGAGAGAGTTACGCCAAAGATTTTACTACTATTGTGGAGGAAGCAGTGACACGCATAAACCTAGAGTCCAGACATCCGCCAAAAACACTTTTTTTTACCGCCGAAAACTTCCAATTGATGTGACTTACCGCGCTTTAACCAAGTACGTTAAACAAACCGGAATGACTAACGTTTGTAAAGACTACAAAACCACTATGCCGACCCTGGATAAAATTAGAAGGGACCTAAACATTTTGATGCTTAGTGATTTTACGAAAAACAACCTTCCTTTTCGTTTGATTTCTTCACCAGGGTGCGACCACATCTAAATTGATGAGTCGAAATTTGGTGAACAAAAGCACCACCGGGTCATCGTGTTGAAGGTGTATGGGTTTTTGGAATGGTTGAGGTTATCAAAGTCGGCGAGGAGATGAAAAAACAACGTGGCGTCTGGCATTAAAAACCAATCTTTTCTGCTGGTAGATTTTTTGTATGTACTGTTCCCAATCGTACGACGGCAACTCTGAAGCCAATTATCGAGGCACATAGCGTACGTGGTTCTGTAATTCGATCAGATGGTTGGAGAGGTTACACTTTTATGCATTCCGCTGATGTTCAAAACCCTGATGGCTCTTACCAGGATAACGCACATGCATACCAAGATCGAGATTACTTCTTCCGCCAACATCAGGTTGTCAATCATTCGGAGAACTTTGCTATGGAGGACCAGGTGAAGGAAAACCATACGGAAGGTCTTATCCACACAAATTTGATAGGTATGTGGCTCGAAATCAAGAAGTCCATAGCACAACGCTACCGAAACCAAGAGTTTTGTGCTGATAAACTTCTGGAATATCTTCGGCGTAGAGAGAACAAAAAAGTCTTCGAAAGCCTCAACAGGGCCCTAAAAGAGGTGGAATTCTCTAACAGTCTCGATGATCTCGATACCCTTGTTGTGATTACGCGTGGTCTTAATGGACTTTCTGAGGTTGAGCAAGCTCGTCACGATGAAAGACTGGAACGAAGACGTGCTGCTACCATTGAACGGAATAGAAATGCGGCTAATGCTACCACCAATGCCAGTAACGAATCCGAAACATCTGGTAGTGAAAACGAAGAAGAAGCCTGCAGTTCTCCTACAGACAGTAGCTCCGAAGAGGACTCGGACTTTAGTGACTCGGGTTTTCCTGAAGTTGGTCTGTCTCCTGAGGATTCCAATGAAAACCAATCCGCCCATCATAATAGCGGCCAATCGTTCTTTGTTGAATCCGCCATCAGCACGAATGAAGTTCGACAAGCAACAAGAGCAAGTGTAGCTCAATTGGAACCCCGCAATCGTTCTGTTTCTGGAGGCCAACCTTCATCTCGCCGTCCCGTCGGAAGACCGCCATCTGCCAATAAGAGGGTACGCGAAAGTAGTGGTGCTGGTCCTGGTCGTCCTTCCGGATCCCGTACACGTCGTAATACCGAACAGGAATCACCTGCTGCTGTGGTTAGACCGTCTCCCAGACCAGTCGGTCGACCTCGTTCTGGACCCGTACGCCGAGTTGTTGCAGAATCATCAACCCAACATATACGTCATAACCCCAGACCTTCCAGAAAATAAATAAATTAAAACTAGACTTTAAAATTATATCTACTTATTCAGCAATACATTCTTACCTAATGTGATATAAAGCATTTGCTTATTATACAATACACGTTTAAAAGTTTTATGCATAGTATATCTTTCTTAACCAGGTCAATATTTACAAGAGATTTGATATGGTACACACCTATAACTTATACTAACATATTTCAAGATAACCATAAAACCAAACAAAGTTTATTCTTATATAGTCAATGACCGTACAATAGTTTATAATGTTATTTGGTCATAACTTGTGAAATTTACAGAATAATTTCATCTTTACTTAACCTATAAAATAAGCATTAATAATATATTCACCAAACTCCGCATTTTTGTCCCGTCATGTTTAAAATCACCGAACAGGTTTCTAATTCAACGTCTTCTTAGAACTTATCCAATGACTTAATATACTTTGGAAACATTGTCAGTTTCATTCGGATGTTTCTACACCCAAATCATCTGTTAGTTATAATGCTCTAAACATAGCTTATCGAACGTACTAAAGAAAACATTCTCTTTTATGCAGTAAAAACACGTGATTTGATCTTTATCTTAGATGTTTAAATCACTTTTGCAAAAGAACCAAACGTTGTATGTAAACTATTTAATGATCCTCTAAATAATTCAAAAGTTATTGAAGTCCCACTTAATTAGTACTTGTTTTAAGTAATCGCATATTCTTTCCGTAAATCAAGATTTTAGGTAAATTACATTCGTGTTCATTGAACTCGTTTCGTCGTTTTGACCGAACTTTGTTTTTTGCCTTCTTTTGGACTTTTTTTTTTGTAAAAATTTTCAAACGTTTTATATTAAATGATACTGGCCTTCATATACCACGCATTTCTGATTTTGTGGTATAAATTACACTGTTATGTAAATGTATTGTATCTTCTTTAGTTCACAACTACAGAGTCCGGTTCTCACTGCTCAAGAACTTTTGTTTTAAACTTTATCTTTAATATATTTCATTAACGCTATTGAAACTTGCCTGTTACACTACATAATGTAGTACGTATTTAGCAAGGGCTTCTATCCTTTTCTTTTTTATTATTTTCATCATACAGGCTTCAATCAAAGCTGATTTTCACTAGGCACGGTTTTTTTTATACGTTTGAGTGTTTTACAAAAAAGCTACTCCCTCTACGTTGCATGCCCGTGAGAAACAATTTTCATTAAAATGTAATACTTCTAGCTTTTCCAAAAACAATAAAAAACAGATGTTTAAAATGATATTCGCAAAAAATGTACCTATACACGTATGGGGAAAAAATAATAGTAATAAATAATTAAAGAAAAAAAGAATGTCTGAAGAAAAAATCCAAAATTCTATAACGGGTCGAACACACGGCTTTACCAAATCAAGCACTATGGCTAAACCACTGAATCACCAGATAACGCTTTAAATTGTAAACCTCAGATGTCCAGTTAATCCTTACGTAATAATACAATACATGATAATCACGTGAATATATTCTTATTGGCCAGAAGTAGTACTCTTAAAGTACATAAAGTATGAGATAAAAGATGCTGTTTTATTTAAAATAGGGTGGGGATATTTATACTATCTAGTTTGGTTGTTATTTCATATATACGTAATTGTTTTATAAACTAAAGTAGTTTATAACTTTGTCTTGTTGGTCTTATGACATATAGCTTTGTTTTCTTAGTTGGTCTTGTCTTATTTAATTTTGGTTTAAATCTTCTTTTGGGTCGCGTGAGCTCCATTACGTCATAGTAGTTCTCGGTACCGGATTCTTGAACCGGAACTATTTCATTGACTGGATGAATGCTGACAAAATTCGAATTATTGTAAACAGTAATGTAAGTGTAAACTATAGAAATTGACCATTTTTGTAAGCGTGATCACTCTCTGTCATACTTTAACAGTTATTACTTGGAAGTTTAATAACTTTAATAGTTGTTACACTTTTTTCTAAGTATTTCTTCAACGGTTGAGATGATAAATCAGAACCATCCCAGATTATATACTTTGAGAATGAATTACGCATCTAAATGTTGATTCAAAAATGGTAAATTAGTTATATTTACTGCATGCTAAAGTAAGAAATCGACTTAATACACCGAGAAACTCATAAGACACCAACAAAGTGTTTTATTACCAACAAATGTAAAAGGCAAAGTATTTAAAGCCGATTACTTGCTCAATTTGAAATTCAAAAAGCCTAAAATGAATTGCGTATGAAGCACGTTAAAATTCGACCTAGAATGCATATGCGGATAACCTCATAACATGTTCCCTAAGTGATTTATTTGCAACAAACGTTAATACCAAACTTCGGGAGCTGATTATTCTATCAATTTTGAACACAAAAACGTAAAATAAATTACGTTACATGCGCGCTTAAATTACACGTCCAATACATCTACGGATGACTATGTACGGTGTTCAGCCGTTGCAGAATAATTTACAAACCGAAAAGTAAAACTTTGACCAATAATTACTTCGTTAATTGTAATCTCAGACTCTTCAAAGTTGTTTTTTCGGAAGCGCTATAATTTTGGCGAATTTTCGAGTACCCGGATGTTTGTGTAACTATAACCAATCACTCAGAATTTAGTTCTTGACCTATACTTATTTACGGCCGTCGTCCTTTGCCAAATATTTAGCCAAGTATCTTACGGCTCGTGGTCCTACATTATATTGAATATCCATGCTTGCTCGAAATAATGGTAACAGATACTGATTGTAATTGTTCACCAGTCCATCAACAATGTCTCTTCTATACATACAATGCCCTTTTTCATCATACTCAGTTTCGGGAACAAAAGGTTTCGGAAAACCAAAACGACATTTTCGTTTGGGTTCACCACGCTTACAGTAACTATTAATTGAATTTAGTATGGCTTATTATAAAAGTTTTATAAATATCTTACTTGGTATTGCGTTTATGAATTTGTAATCGATTGACTAATTCGTGCATTAAAGGATCATTGGAAAGAGGTACCAGATGGGAAGCATGTACAGTATGTACGACATTTAATTTGATGAGCTCTTCTACAGATTTTTCGGTCCATGATACGCAATGAATATGATAACTACGTCGATCTTAGATTTCCATTACGCAGCTATATTCCTTGATAGTACCAATTTGATTAGCGAAATTCTTCAAGACATACTGCTGAAAAAACTTGAGCCATTTTCGTTTGAAATAAAGAGATAAATAAATAGTATCCTCCCATAAAAGCATTAGCGGTACCCAATCCTTGGAAATCTTTACTCTTGTCGTCACATGTGATAGTAAAGAAAAGGATGTGGAGCACCAAGATTCTCAAAGATGTAATGTAAATCCAAGAAGTTTTTTCTTTTGTATGCATAAGAAGACCTTATCTGTGGAGTCACTGTCGATACGATATTTTTGTTCAGCAGTTTGGTCGAGCTATTGACAGTGTCGTGTTGTTTTAAATTTGCACGGCTCTTGATAGATACGACCAATCGATTGGCTGAAGCAATTTTTTTTTCGGTTGTATCCAACATGAAAAAAAGAAATGAAGGGTCAGTGGCAAATCGTCGGTCCTTCTAGATCAGTCTTGACTTTGTAAAACTTGCGACATTTGCACCATTTCAAGTAACCGCAGCAACACCAGTACAATTTTCAGGGAGACAGTAAGTGCTTTCACGTATTTCAAACTCAACAATGTTGGTAGGAGCCGTGGAGTAGTGACCCGTGCAAGTTGGAAAAAAGTGGGGAAACAGCAAAGCAATTAAACTCGGATGGGAATATTTGACGTTCTACCTACATTATCTTTACCGATAATTTAATCTTTAAATTCCACATCAGTTGATTGTGGATTGGTGTCAGCTTTGGCGACTAATGCATTGTTGTTTCATTCTTCGGCAGCCCCCACATATTGCTTGTTTTCAGATATATGATAATTAACCAAAGCATACCTTAATGTAGGTAACTGGTATCGAGCGATCAAGATGTAGAATTGTTTCAGGACCTCATACGCTGCTGTGACTTTTATTTTGTTAATTATAGCGGCATCACCACGTTGATAAAATAAACTGAGTTTTCCACCATATGCCAGCTCCGCAAATTCGTAATTTTATATGTTGAACATAGCACCCTTCAGTTTATAATGTCCTATACGTCCATTATACAGTGTAGCCCTTATGATAATTTGCGACAATAATTTTAAAGATGAGGGAGCAGACTTTTCATGATAACTCGGAGTATCGGTCTCATTGAGTGTATCACCTATGTAATAGAATAAATTAAAAAATACTACTGATATCAAATTTGCTACAAACCCCTGATTACGCTGGTCTAAGGAAACTCTCTTCTTCCGTTTTCAAGTGAACCGCACATATAGTATATGTGGTACCGTCGGTTAGACTGAATTTGTGTTCCAGCTTCCATGAGAAACTGGGCTGTCGTTCAGGTTTTCTGATATGGTGGTTCGTGCGATCTTCAGGAGAAAACGTTTATACATGCACAACAAAATCTATCGGGTTTCTGATTGATAATCGTTTTTGAAAATCAATAATTTATTTCTTTTGACATTCGAAAAAGTGGAGAGGTCTTATTTCCAACTCTCAATGAGAAAAACATAATAAATGATGAAAGTGTGTTTACGTTTTTTTGAAGTTAATATTTATATTTTTTAAAAACGTTTGTACACAATATTATATATATCAACCGAATAAACATTTTGTAGTGCTGGCGCAACGTTTTTTTTGAAAGAAAGATAAGTCATGTGTTGTATTAAAATACTAGCTGGCTTCTCGCTCACTTCGTGAGCGGAGCCAGCGTCTAACATGCACTCAAAGTTAATAAATATAGCCTTTATTTGTAATATATAAGGTGGGATAAAAAATGATGATTTTGGATAAGATATAAAATTTAATGGGAGTTAGGTGTGGATGAGTAATTCAGGATAAACAACATTTTCGGTAGTGTTTTGTTTATCTGAAAATAATACGGACATTCCGTTTGCTGATGTTGCTCTAGAGAGTGCTACATATAGTTGACCGTGGGTAAAAACAGGAGTTTCGAGATCAAGTGCTACTTTTTTTAATGACTGGCCTTGAGACTTGTTGATAGTCATTGCAAAAGATACTTTGACCGGGAATTGTTTTCGTGTTAATATAAATGGAAGCTGATTTGGCAGAGTTGATAAAGTAAATCTGGGAATTAGTTCGATTAGGCCAGAACCACCTAAGATTTTCACTTTCAGTACATATTGACCAATTTGAAGAATAATCAGCCTTGTCCCATTGCACAAACCCCTTTCGGGATTTAAATTACGCAGAAGCATAACAGGAAGGCCAATTTTTAGCTCTAATTTTGCAGGCGGCAGGCCAGAAGTATCTAAACTGTGAAAATATTCTTCAGGCATGCTATTGATTGAAGACCCTGTGAGATCTGATTGTACAGTATCGGAAGAGAATAAAGTAATTTTATCACCAACCACCTGTTCCAAGACTTTGCTATTGATTGCTTCTGCATTGATATTCTTCGAACATAAGACGGCTCTTTCTTTAAAAAAATTACTGTTTTCAAGTGGACGTTGAAGAACACTTTTAGGGGAAATGTCTTCAATAAAAGCAGCAGAGTCAGAAAATTTGCGAATATATGCTGGTAATGAAATTGGTCTATGTAGATTTGAATCATAAGACATCTTTCCGATCCATTCAGCGAAGTCCTTATCCTCTTGAACCGAATTAGCCAGACGCATATTCTCTGTCAAAAAAAGCTTTTTGAGTCTTGGCCAGAGAGCAGAAGACATGATCAAAGAAGCATCCACAATTTGGGGCTGATTACCGTGGGTGACTACGGGTGGGATCTGGGCAAAATTACCACCAAGAACAACAGGTACACCACCAAACAACAAAGTGTCATCAGAATTACATATATCTCTAAATGTTCTATCAACTGATTTGAAACAATGTCGGTGTTGCATTGGAACCTCATCCCAGATAATCA
This sequence comes from Mucor mucedo, assembly GCF_025094135.1. Lineage (NCBI taxonomy): Eukaryota > Fungi > Mucoromycota > Mucoromycetes > Mucorales > Mucoraceae > Mucor > Mucor mucedo. The sequence goes on along the minus strand of NW_026252569.1, from coordinate 21,511 downwards.
GTGCGGTGTTTCTAATAAAATCAGCAAGATCGCTTTTTTAATGTGACAACCGGATGATTGAGTTATCTGGATGGGGAGCGAGAAGCGGGAATGAGACGTTCGACCACCTGTTAGTAATAGAGCTGCAATACCGGATGAGGCTACACACATAACAATTTTACCTTGGCTTCTGTAGCAGTTACAAAGAGTATTATAAATGTATGGTTTTCCTGTACCTGCGGGACCTTGCAAAAAAAAGTGGGCATTTTTATCACGGTTGTTGATGGCCAATGCAATTGTATCAAACACTTTTCTTTGACAGGTATTTAGCTGGTTATACTTTTCTTGAAAGCTTTGCTGTTGTTCTCTACTTGAATATGATAACTCGCTTTGAACCAACGTATTTCCTCGAATGTTCGAAATACGATCGATCAATACGTTCCACTTGAACATTGGCGAAGGAAGCTGAAAAAATCTTAAAGATTTGTCATGGTTTTGTAATGATTTTTCCAGAAGATATAAGCCATAGTCCAAAGAACGACTGTTGTTGTAAAAGACCGCGTCAGTATTGAGATCAATCAATACACCGAATCCTTTTTTCTCGATAGCATGATCCAAATCATCACAAAAACTTTCACCAAATTTTTCCCAGATATCCGGAGGTGAGTTCAAGCTGTTGAATAAAAGTGCTGAGACAAACATAGACCGAAGAGAAGTACCGGATGCAAATGTACCTGCTTCTTCAAAACATTTTTTCTACTCTTCATCGTCTTCGATTAGATGTAACAACATGCAAGCTTCCCTGAATGTTTTCGCATTCTACGTTATTTACTGTTCTTAAACTGACAAAGGATGTAGCTCCCTTAATAACTGTGAGTAACAGTCGTAAATAGTAGCGATCACCGGTAGAAGGGTTACAGTAATACATTCTACCAATAGCAAAACGATTGTTCTTTCTTGGTTTCCACACTTTGGTTGATTTATCCCAGACAAAAGTTTCAGGGAATTGGTGATATAACAATGGGTTGAAGTCTTCCTTGTGTCGATTATCTAAATTCCATTTGAAATATCCCATAAAGGTCGATCCAGTGCTTTCAAGAGTTTCGTTTATTTTATCTTGCGTCCAAAGAGGGTCAAAATAAACGGGCTGTTCTCCAGTAAATGTACAGCTAGTTGGGTGACAGATGGTGTTTCTTCATGCATGGGAAATTCAAATATTCTCCAAGCTGCTTCAACGGGGCTGATATATCGACCATTTAAATATTTCTCAATCTCGTCATTTTCATTCTGCAGACGAATAGTAGTTTGATCGGGACCTTTATAGATATATTTGTTAATATATTTGATAGCCTTGACAGTCCCACAAACTTCAACATTTATATGAGCCTTGTATTTGTTTGAAAGGAACGGATTGTATGGCACAACCCAACAGTTAGTCATATGAAACTCCTCTGTTCTATGGGTTGGATGTCTGATGACATGTGATCTACCATCCATGCTCCTTCGATACAATGGGTATCCGTCATCACTTGCTATTGTTGTTGGTTGATACGGCTTGGGAAATTTTTTTGAGCAGCTAATCTTGCCAAATGCACCTTCAACCATACACGGAGATTTTGTGTTGATTACACCGCAAGGACCTTCCATCATGTTTTTGCTTACTACCAAATAGAGATCAGGTTCGTCGTTCTTGTCAGGAATTTCGGCTGAAATAATTTTATCAATATCCGAAGGTGTATCAAACTTGTTTTCCAAAAAAAGAAGAATATGGCAATGGGGAAGGCCGCGCTTTTGATATTCAATAGTTCTGACAATACCCAAACATTTACCAAAAACATTTTTTTTTCTTTAAATCGTCAAGTAACTCTCTAAGCTTTAAATTGAACACGCGAGCAACAATCTCGGGACGATCGGAAGCAGTTTGCGCAGGAAATAGTTCGTCCTTAATTTCTTTCCAATTAGGGTTGGCAGTGAAGGTGATGAACAAAGATGGTTTGCCATAATATCTGGATATAGCCATAGCATCTTGATAAAGCTTAGCCATAAAGCGGGGCCCACTTGTGAAAATGCTTGGTAAAATAAGCTTTTGGCCTATTTGATCCAAATCTGAATCAGAGTTGTTTGTAGCATCATCCAATCCGTTATAAACGTCGGCGCGGAGAGAGCTTTAGTTTGCCTTGATCCAATCTAATTTTGTTTGCTCACAAACAGCCCAAGCATCTACCGGGTATTGCTGAAAAAGTCTTTTTGAAAAAAAAATGATAGGGTATTCGCTGTTTCTTGTCGAATTTGGGTACGATCCACTTAAAGAATAATTAAGCAAATCGTTTAAATAAATAAACTATGAAATTAAGACAACCTTTGATGTTGCATAGCAGCATACACTTGTATACTGCTATACAACGTCTCCTACTTCGAGTACATACTTCTATATTAAAGATTGCATGATTGACCTAAATACGATATACGAATGACAGTTGGATACAGAATGCTATACCACTGAGTTACGATATCACCGTTCGAGAAGAGAAACTTCTCAGATCAATCAAGAATTATAAGAAAGAGAAACTTAATATTAATAGTTCTCTCAATGGATTAGCTACCCAGAGAGAGAATAGAACAGCTATTAATATAAATGGTTCATTTACTTATATATTGATATAATTATACTGTGGATAAAGACTATAAAGAAATAGTGTATGAATTAATGGATACCTAGCTTCTACAACCAAATATACAAATATCGATAAGACATTTTATATTTGGGATCGTAAATTATTCATTACAAAGATAATGAATAAATGATCAACTATTATGTTCTATTGCCAATGACACTTGACAAACAAGTATGCATCTTTTACAGTAACCGTTGCATGATCCGATAAATAAGTGTCTCGTAATACTAAAGATTTACTAGCATACTCATGCTCCCGATCCACTGATATGAGACAACGTTATCTGGAAACAATTCTAACGAGTAGTATCCATTTAACCCAAGGCGGGAAACAAAGTATAGATCTATTCCAAAATCAGAAAGGTTGACTCATCATTAAAACTCAGGAGAGTTGTGCAATATAAAAAGGATCAATTATTTCATAGCAGCAGAGTTGTTTCAGTCTATTTTTACCCATAATAAAAATATACTTTTATCTCATTACTTTTCTATGTAATTTTTGTCAAATACCACATTTCTAACATGCAGTCTGTATCTGTAAAACGCACGTTGTGTAAGCCTTTTTTTGTCGCTGTCGTCAGATTTGATATCATCATTTGTTGAACCATTAAGTCTTCATCCCCAATGCCATCCATAATCACCTGCTGGAAATAACAAAACGTAATGCAATGGCATGTAGGCGGCATGTGTTTCATTGATTCTTTTAAAAAGTCCATTATTCTCGCCGTTGTTTCTGAAGGTAATCAAAATATCACGATAGCTGGCATCGGAATACTCATTGGGAATGATAGCGGCAATTTCGTTGACAGTAGGCAAATTTTCTGTGCATCTATCATTGCCATCAATTAACTGCATTTTCATTTGAGGATTAAGGCGAATATGCATATTTGCTGCATGATCATCCCCTATTTGTGATTCTGTAGCACTTTTTAAAACTTCATGTGCGTGCTTGTAAATGGTGACGAATAGATTATTGCATTCAACATGGAGCATGATACTCAAACGTTGAATCAGTTGTTCATCAATTCCACCGTTGCGCGTATCGTCCGTTCTAACTCTGGCAGCAAATTCAGGATCATATATATAAAGCTGATTGTACATTGGTGGGCACATTTCATTTGCATTGATTGGACCTTGAAGGTGATATAGCTCACCGTGAACCTGGACGGGCATATATCCACGGGTGCCATTGTTTTGCGGGGTGTTACCAGTTGTACCAAAAGAAGTAGAGGCAAATGCAGCGTTGTGTTGTCTGATATTGTTGAGAAAATGAGATGATTTTCGGTGTGCTCCATTCACTAATTCCTTAAGAAGAGCAGGTGGTTCATTCAAAATTGGCTATTCGACAGATCCTTTTTTACGGCAACTTTCCCATTTAGGTGAAGATCGGGTGTAACATGTCGGTTTTTCTCCTTTCCAGTGAAGTGCACCACAATTGACACATTCAATATCCATTCTTCCAAGGTCTGATTCCTTTAATCTATTTATTTCTGATATATAAGCAGCTGGCTTTCTTACAGTACGACTTGAACGGCTATAGGAGCGACCTCGTTCCTAATGTACCAAAGCAAATATCCGTTTTTTGAAATTGACATTAAATTTAAATTTTATTTACACGGCATGATTCACATGTACGAAATGTATAATTCTCATCAAGGTGAGCTCTGCAATAGGTACAACGTTTTTGAATAACGTGAGGCATAGTAATGATAATAAGAAAAAGAAAGAGCAAATCATTATCAAGGAATTTATAATTATTAAGGAATTTGATTTCGTATACTCATTCACATTAAATGTCAATATCATGGACTTCGTTCCTGGGGGGGTGGGGCAAGCCCCTCCCCCAGACCCCCCTCCCCTATTTTGGGGGATACTCTCCTAAACCCCCTTTAAAAAACAATTAAAGCTGATAACTTTTTATACACTCAATGTTAATTCAAGTTTTTAAATTAAGGCTGAAAACTTGTTCTTCGCTCAATGTCAATTCAAGTTTTGAAATTAAAGCTGTTAAATATTTGTCCACTCAATGCCAATCTACCGTTCTATGATCCTGGGGGGTGGGGAAACCCCCGGACCCCCCTCGGAAATAAATTTTCCAGCTGAGTATAAATTCCGCTGGATTTTTTTTATACGAATTGTAGTATATTATAAGATATAAAAAATAACAAAGAAAGATCCGGCCGCACTCAAGTCAAATCGGCCTTGACGGGGCCATTTGTTTCATAATCCTATGAGACCCACTATTTATATCACCAGAAAAAATAGATTTCATAAAGAAGAAAGGGTGAGATAATAAGTAATTGATGCTGCATATAATGAATTGTTTTGAAATAACAAGCCTTAGAAATTAACTTGTAAAAAATGGCGATAGCTTGTTAATGATATGTATACGCCTCCCTCGTGAACTGTAAAATCTGTAAAGATCTTGCGAATAAACTTGACGTAGTTTGTCTCGGCAAAATTGTCAGATGCTATGGCCAATTTCAAGAAGTATTATAAGTAAAAATCATCGAGTTTCTTTCGTCTGGGACCTTGATGTTGAAATTTATATTGAAGTTGCCAGCCAAAATTATTTAATTCCTTACAGTGACAAAAGATTCTGTCACAGCTAGCGCTATAACCCGGTAATTTTCAACAGAAAAATTGATGGTTCTGTAAAGGGAAACCCGGCGCATTCCCTTTTCTTATTCTTTGTCAAAATCCGTTAATCCAGGCATTTTTATTTATTTATTTAATAAATAAGAGAGTGCAGGCTCGGACTGGACATGTTCAAACTTGGGGATAAAATGAACCAAAAATATGAGACACCAAAAGACAAAAACAATAAAATGGGTTTACACTGTAAAACCACTATAATTTTTTTATTATTCGATGTCCGACGTTTTCTGAACCAAATAAGCGAAACAACGTGTTTTTGTAAAAACACGAACAGTCATTTTCTAAAAAAATGCCCTCGGAAGGACAATCCGGGATTAATTTTGCATGGCTGCCGCACATGTTTTGACGGAAATTTTTTGCAAGAAAGGTAACGTTTCATCCATGAGGTTCTCCAAGCTCAGAGAAGGAGTGTCTTAAATTGTGTTTCTCACATTGGTGTTGTAAGAGTAAACCGTACTCATAGGACCGGAAACGGACGTACCACTTGCATTTTTCCTTGTACGACTGATCATCTCGCTGGTAGAAACAGCGATGCAGTTCTGAGGGATAATACCCATTCCGACTGAAGTATAAAATATTAGAACTGTCGTGAAGCCGTTATGTCATCAATTCAGTAATCGGCGATTGTAACTTCTTCCGCAGTCAATATCTCTTCTACCGCAGCATAACCCCAGTTACTGCGGTTAGCATTCATAACATATAAATATCCTCTCCAATTCTATTCAATAAACATGATGTTTTTATCTTCTTAATCATAAGTCTTAGTTAACTAGGTTATTCCATTTAAATAATATCTTTATTTAAATACTACATAATCTTTCCGGCCAATCACTAGGCTCCCGTTTAGCTACCGATTAGATTTTGATTTTAGAGCATGATGATGTATATTTTAATTTGAAAACGTACCCAAATGCTCATGCATGCCATGGAATGACGAAGCAAACGCCTCCAAATTTCTCTCCGCTGTCTTATCAAACTTACCAACAACAATTGTGAGGTCCTTGATGTTCTCCCAAACATATCGATATACCCCATACCTGAGCTTTGCGGGCTTGTCCGAGAAACCTGAAATTTTTATTTTCTTGTCTTTTATGAGAAGGAAATTTGCTTCATCATCAACCATTGGCAGTGGTTTCACGTTATTTACATTAATAAGTACATTGCGGAAGGCCCTGTTTGAATCGTCAAACGTGAAAGCTAAAATATTGAGTGATCCTAAAATTAAAACATAGTATTTGATTACATCATCAAAGAACATCTAATTATTGACTTACCAGTAAAGTAATGCTTGCTATTAACATAACATTATCGGATAAAATAAAACATCAAAGCTTGGTGAGAAACAAAGACTTTAACTTTGACTCCTAAGTCAGCGCATCAAGACTCTAAAGTAACGTTGCGAGCAGTTATTCTGAATTGCGGGGCGGCGGCAACATAAGCATCAGTTAATTCTCCAACAAACATTCTATTTTGTTATTTTTCATAAAAGATAACGAGGCTTTTTCAAACCAGAACTCCGTTTCGGAACTTTTTTTTTGCTATTAGTTGCCTGATCAGCCCAAAATTTTCCCGTGGTGTGAGAGAAACATTAAAACTGGTTCACCACACTTTTGTCATCATTAAAGACCAATATTTTTGAAAAGATACTAATTGAATTATGATTTAAATAAGAATATAGACTTTATAATTAAAAGAAAAAAGCGAGTCCACGATTTTAGCAAGCTCAAAATTTTAATTTTTATTTTCCGCCAATAGTATTGTTCCGTTTAGAGTACTGGAATCCCTCGGAACTTGAGATATGTTTTGTTTGCAGTCCAAATTGAGTAACTGCACGCATAGAATGGCATACTATCAGATCTAAGTCTGAGGACAGTTATTGTTAACCTCGAAAGGTAAAAAAGGAATAAACTAAACTTTATGTACTAACTAAAAATGCCTCCTAGTAAGTAGATGTAATTTAGAGTATTTTGGCAAAAGATCCAAATATTTGTTTTAAAAACGTATGTCTTGGAAGGGTCATACTTTTTGGATAAAGTACGCAGTGCCATAACGTGTTAAATCCAAGCCTAGATCAAATATGATAAAGTATTAAACGCAAAAAAGACGTGTGATGTCATAAAAACTTGCCCGCCATTCGCCAACGACGTTCTTCACCCCAAAAAAACAAGAAAAAAAGAACTGACATGCTATATAAAAAAAACTCACAATTTCTTTTGCAAATCGTAATAACAAAAATTCGATGCTTTCTATTATGTGATTTTTGCATTTTTATTAACCAATCCTTCGGCCAAATTATTCAGAGGAGCTGGGGAATACGAAATGTCTTTACTGGGAAATTCGACTTCAAACAATTGACCAGTTTTTTTCGAAAAAAAAAAAGTAACCAGATTTTTAAACATTCCATAAATTGATAGTGAAAGCAGGGTAATAATGTAAAGAGAGATAAAAAAATATTTGTCCACGTAAACGTATCTCAATCTTTGATTGAAACTCTTTTTTTTTTTCATTTTTTTAAAAAAAACATTCTTTGGATATTTGGCACAATAACTACAAATTGATAAATTCGTTTTCAGTCTAGTGCCTTCGTCGAACCCTAGTAATTTCAATACTGTAGTATCGTCCTTACACCGAAAGCACAATGGTTTCAAATATACAGATAGGTCGAAACAGTGCAAAGCTACCAGGTCCTATGGTTTAAATTAGTTGTCTCGGGTACTGGTATGGATTGAAATGGGTTACTTTCGGGCCAAAACTATTAGGGTATACCGTATAAAAAGTTCGGGTTCGGGTTGGGGTGAATTCGGTTTTCGGACTTAGAGTCAGATTTTCCATTATATTTTTAGCTCCTTCGAAAGAGCGCAAAAAAATAAGAAGATTTTATTATTTATAATGTATGTGTTAATAAGGCAGGTCAACGCTAAACGGGGTTTAAAAAGATTAAAATATCTCTAAGCAGAAAAAATGTTCGGGTTGGAACTTTGATGTAGGGGTTTGTTATGGTAACGTTGGAAATAATGGGCATGTTATATTTCATTCGAGAGAGCGTAAAATACTCTGCAACAAAACGTAAAAAATGGCTATTCCCGATTTGGAAAGCAATAATTAATCGGGGATTTAGATGATTTTCAGGCATTCCACTGTGGAAATTCCATTTTCTGGGATCTGCACTCACCACACATAGCGTATATTACCTTATTTCAATCAAAATTAAAAAATAAACAGATTTATTTATCACATCACGGTTTTCAACTACATTAAGCGTAATTTGACGTCTTTGAAAAAAAATATATTTAAACGCAAATAAGGACTGAGTTACTATGGCAAACATGCCCAGATATACACTATCATAACTAGTTAATGGTTGTTATTGAGGCACAGATTATTTATAAATATTAAACAAAGTGGCCTATTATTTATTCAAAACGAACCTGTTAGGCCTGATGCTTTTTTGACTTTGAGTTATCCATCAATCGGAAGTAGATGGAGTATTTACGCCTGGTTTCAGCATTTGACTGTGCGAAACACAGCGCAAATAGATTTAAACTTATATAAGTCACGTAGAGTTTAGGAAAAAAATTGGCTTAGTTGTTCCTTGTTATTTTTTTATTTTATTTTGATGTGGAATTTAATAGAATAACTGCTATTAATTGGTGGAGCACTTGCTAGTGCATGAATTTCCCAAAGAGGATCCAGATTGAATAAATATCGACAAGCTTATGGAGACATTATCAAAAAAAAAATGCTTAAGTCGCTCTGTTATACTTTTTAATTAATATTAGAGTCAGCATTGTATTTATTTTAGTGATGGGGTGCATTTCAAAGTTATGCCATACAAACAAATTAAATTTAAAGGAAATTTAAAAAGATATTTAGGTACAACATGGGGCATAAGGGATTTTTATTAAAAAGGCATAGTCCGAGTGTAAGCAATATAATTGAAGGATGAATAAAAAAAGGAGAGTAAAAAAAAGTAAAGATGTAAATGAATGACGTAATACGGTAGCATTTGTAAAAAGTGCCCATGTGACTGCTTTGAAAAAAAAGTGAAAAGTGTCGTGTACGTTCCCAGTGATAACTGCTTTGGAAAACGGTAGAATTTGAAAAAAGTGAAAAGTGTCGTGTCCCAAAAAGTTCCCAGTGATAACTGCTTCGGAAAAAGTGTAAAGTGTCGTGTCCCAAAAAGTTTCCAGTGATAGCTGCTTTGAAAACGGTAGAATTTGAAAAAAGTGAAAAGTGTCGTGTCCCAAAAAGTTCCCAGTGATAACTGCTTTGGAAAACGGTAGAATTTGAAAAAAGTGTAAAGTGTCGTGTCCCAAAAAGTTCCCAGTGATAGCTGCTTTGAAAACGGTAGAATTTGAAAAAAGTGAAAAGTGTCGTGTCCCAAAAAGTTCCCAGTGATAACTGCTTTGAAAAAAGTAAAAAGTGCCGTGCCGTGCCCAGGTCCAGATACATCGTACAATATTCGTTTTGCAAATGTTTGTAATGTTTGTAATATAGTAGATGACAGTAAATCATCTGAAAAGCTCAATCAGAGAGTTGGGGGACTTAATATATGTCGAATTACTATTACTATTAGAATAATACCTAGAGAGTATGAGTATTTGGGTAAGTCTCTTGCTGAGAAATCAATGACAAACGTAATGTCAGATGAAAACTGCTTTGAAAAGAAAAAAGAAAAAACAGATGATTTACTACGGGAGCATTTGAAAAATGAACTTCTTTTGTTCTTTGTTCTTTGAACTTCAAATAAATAAAAAAAAAAAAATGTGCTTTGTCCCTGTACTGCTTTGATTTATAACTTTATCAATATCTACAACCCGACAAATAAAAAAGTTGTCGGAGTTTAACATAAAAAAAATTAAAAAATTACAGCAACCAGTATTCCCATGTGGTCCCCCACCATAGTACTGACTGGTCCAGATATTGCTTAACTGCGGAGATCGGACGGGATGATGATGATGAAAATTTATATTTATTTAAAGTATCTAATTGTTGGCGTTTTTACAAACTTGTAACTATACTGTGGGGTGAAAGACTTTGTGGGGTAAAGTCTTAAAAAGGTGGGTAGCTTTGGCGTTGGGTAGTATTAGAGGGGGAGAGATAGAAAGAGGAGGTGGAAAAGAAGGAAAGAGGAAAGGAAAAAAAAATAGGGCGGTTTGTATGTTGGTTTGGGGTGTATGGGTTATATGGTTGGTTGTTTTTGTTTGTGAGGTTTTGGTTTGGGGGGATTGGTGTATTAAGCCATTTGAGGAAGAGGTCTTGATCGGGTGGTGTGAGTTGTAGTGGGGCGTCTTGGACAATGGAGTCAAGGGTTAGGAGGGTTCGTTGGAGGAGTGGCCGGTGGTTCCAATGTTCAGCAATGTTGGTGCGTTCAGCAGGTTCTATTCGATGGGATGGTAGGGTGGTTAAGAGTTGTAGGTTAAGCGGGGAGTATGTTGTACAATTTTCATCCGGGTGTTCAGGAGTGTTGAATAATCGGCAGTGTATAATGTGTTGTCGTGTTAATGTGCCTTCATTGCATGGACAGGATTTGGGTTTACCGGGTAGCCAGCCACGTAGCCATCGGATGATTCGGTATTGTGTGGATTTGTTGAAGCGGTGTTGTAGGATGGGGTGGGGGTAGGAGCTATCGGGTATAGCGGATGCGAGTAACCCGGGTTGTTGTTTTTTTCTGAGTTGTTGTAGCATGAATTGGTGGAGGAGTAGGTGGGTTGGGAGAGTTGATGTGTTGAGGAGAGGCCAGAGTTGGTTATGCCGTTTTAGTCGGGCCCATGGGGTTGTAGTTGTCGCCATGCGGGGTAGTAGTTGTGCGAGTAGGGAGTCAGGAGGTTGATATTGGGATCGGTGGATGTATTTTGCCTCCAGGATGGAGGCGCGGGTGTACATGGTGGGTAGTCCGGTAAGTTTTTGGATGACTTCGATTTCCGAGGTTGGGAAGCGTACCCATACGCTACAACGGTTTAGTGCTGATCATATCGGTTATTTGGGTCCCGCAAATGTTGTTCATTTGTTTTGTTAAATATTCTTCTCTTCTTTCTTCTAGAGTCTGAACTAGAATCCATGGAAAGCTTGTATGATTTATTCACGTTTGCGTGCCCCAGAACCACTGAAGCAGCGTAATCGTTAGCCATTCGACGGTTTGAAAACATATACCTTTTATTTCTGGATGCCTGCACGACTTCATGAATTCTATTTTTGCAGTTACACAATCAATGATCATGTGATTGATTTATGACTGTATTTGTTTTACCTTTGGTTTTCAAGAGACTGAGAGTTAAATAGGTTTCGAATCCTCCAACGGTGCACACATCCCTTGTTGGAAGTCTTGTGTAACTATCTTGAATGTTTGAGGTTGCGCGGCTTCGAAGTTCGCATCTTCTTTGCTAATGTATGCCGGAGCGGGACCTGTCATTATTAAAATAAATCATCACTGAATGAATCGTATGCTTTGTTTCATGCTCTATACTTACATATACGATGGGTTGCTTATATTGAATGAATGCTGTATAATGAGCGGCTTATTTTGTAAAAGATCTTCTTCGCAATCAACCGCACATATGATATCATGAACACCTATAAAGACAATCACGTATATACATTCGTTAAAATCTTATTATATCGGGATAGACATTTTACATTGCAGATAGACCTGGATCAATTCCAATGATGCGATCTTCCATTGTGATGCCGGTGGAGTTTTGGGATAACAAGTACAGGCCTTTGTTTCTTCCTGCGAGGTTAATGTTTTATTTTTGGAGATTGACATTGTCTTTGTTCATTGGAGCCCAGTCTGTTTTGATTTTTTCGAAAGGCATGGAAGCCATATGTTCATCAGGTGGTACTGAAAATGTTAACCGACTTTGCTTGTCTGAGTTACATTTGGCAGGAGCATGAGACAGGCTTTGATAGTTAAGATGTCGCTTCTTTTCAACTTTATATAGGTCAAACATATTTTCACAGAGATCATTTTTTACGTCATATTGGGTATACACTTCTTTAGACTGGTGGTAGTATATTACAGCATCACTACCCAATAATTGGCGTGGTATATAATGGTTACCACTACCATTTAAGTTTCGTTTATAACCTAATGCGAAAATGCCATACATTGCTTTAGGCCCGTAAATACGAGCATACGATAATGAGTATGAAGCTTCCGGTAAAAAACTCCAGGTCTTTACTTCCCATGCTTCATGTTACAACCACTCTTTCAATAGTCAGAAACTAACAAGCAGATATCTTAAAGGATATTGATAGTTTTTTTTTGTATTTATTGACTTTATCGTAGTTGCTGGATCCATATTCGAAATCGTATATGACTTTTATGTGGTTATGTACTTTTTCAAAATCTCGTATATTTGCTATTCTGATTTATGCTTGACGAAATGACATGGGAGAAACAATAGCTACTGAAGCTTGTCCAGCTACATTTTTTTGTTATAAGATATTAGGTGAGACACAATATAATTTTATTTGGAAGTTACCTAGAGTTTTTACAGGGACAGATGCTCGGTTTTGCTGAAGGCAATAGTTTAAAAACCATCTAAAAGACGAATATTCCAAAGCTTGAAGTTGAGTAAATGCACACCCCTAAGTGGGACCTTTGAAAAGCAAAATCCTATACCAGTAAAGGGGTATATAATGATGTTTATTTTGTTATATTTGTGGCGGGGTCTGTATACTCATTTAATATTTGTACTTTCATAGAAAATTCGGAGAGTAATCGCTCAAAGAGCTCTTGTTATACCAGTTGATGAGTACAATACATCTCAAAAATGCTGTCACAGTCTTCAACAAACAAGAAACATCAATTATTCCGAGATTTCGTACATGCAACAACCGAGACTTCAATGCAAACTTACGTGCCTGTAACATAACGCAAGGCTATAATATATAATATTTTAACATGCGTAATGCTCTCACGTTATTTAGAAACACCAATTACAAGTACCGTGAAGAAAAAAAGAAATCATCTGAAATGTTTTGACGATGAAGACAACATTTAATGGAACACCGCGGATTGTTATCAGCCAGAAGAAGGTAAAAAATCTTGCGCTTATTCCATGGTGACTGATAGAGAAACTTTGGTTATATTTATTATAGGATCCTTCCAAAATGTTTACCCTCTGAAATTGTTTCAACATTGCCAACAAGAAGGTTCGCCCTGTGTAAGTCGTTTTGTCCAATTTTTATCCGCGACGGCATTCGACTAATACGTTTCCTACAGATATGGAACAGAGACGTAAACGCTTCCTGCAATATCAAAACGCTGTTGACGAGATACATAAGATCTGGTTTTGCTTTAGATTCCAGGTATACACAGTTGACAAGAACAAGACAAGAAGGCCATTAAACATAATTACTTAACTAGGCACTATTCCATATACATACACATATACTTACAATATATACTCCACTCAAATAAATTTGTGAACTTATCAATAAATACATATTATACTGCATTTATTATCCAATAATAATAAAACCATTGTATCGACATAAGGTATAGCATCTGGTGACCGTAGAAGAAGAGTATTAGTATGTATAAGTCTGACATGTGCTTCAATAAAAAATGCTTGTTTACAATACGTAGAGTGCATCTTCACTGTAATGTGCCAAAACGTAATCTGTGACATTTTTTAGCATTCATCTCCGACTAGTACAAGTAATATAAAAGGAAATTTATTCATAGCCAGATTTTGTTAATGTGGGAAGGATTTTTTTTTTTTTTTTTATGAACAAAATTTTTAGAAAGGTACAAAAATAAACCAAACTTCTAAATTCACATTTCTATTTGTCCTTTTTAAAGCTCCCGTGAAGTAATACGCTCAAAAACAGTAACCCTTTTGATGCGTTTGTAATTTTAAAGAACGTTCCATCTAATATTACTGAAGTAAACAAAGTTTTCATGTTGTAGACGTTCTTACTTAATGTATATCTACGATTTCATACATCTTTTTTGTGTTTTACACTTCACCATATTTGATCTCAGTTTAGATTTAACAGGCTATGGCACTGAGTACTTTATCTAACGAATATGACCTTTCAAGTACATAAATTAAATAAACAACTAGTTGGATCTATTTTCAAAATACTCCAAATTATATCTTTTAAATATGAAGCGTTTCTACTTAGTACATAAAGTTTTTTTTATCTTTTTTATGCCTTACAAGGTCGATCATATTTGATCTCAGACTATGATTTAACGGGTTGTGGCACTGTGTACTTTATCTAACGAATACGACCCTTCAAATACATAAATTAAAATAAACAACTAGTTAGATCTATTTTCAAAATACTCTAAATTATATCTTTTAAATACGAAGCGTTTCTACTTAGTACATAAAGTTTGTTTTATCCTTTTTGTGCCTTACAGGGTTGATCATATTTGATCTCAGACTATGATTTAACGGGTTGTGGCACTGAGCACTTTATGCAACAAATACGATCCTTCAAATACATAAATTATTTATACAACTAGTTGGATCTATTTCCAAAATACTCTAAATTATACGAGGTTTTTTCAAACCAAACCTCCGTTTCGGTAAAAATTTTGACCTTCGCTGCGCTACGGTAAATTTTTGACCTTCACTATGGTTCGGTACGCTGCGCTTTGAAAAAACCTCGTGCTGCCGCAGGCCTGTTAAAAATGAATATGGAATAAAAATTTATTTAAATGAAAAAAAAAAAAAGATGTGCATGAGGACGATGGAAATATATTAATTTCGAAATATTTCTTTGTAAACAACATTGATGTGTATGCTCCTGGTTCACCTTCTATGGTTGAAATTTCAGCAGGAATTAAAATTTTGATGTCACTTGGTCTTTTTACTCGCGATAAGGCAACATATAATTGTCCGTGCGAAAATACAGGTGTTGGAAGGAAAAGGCCAACTGAGTCTAATGTTTGACCTTGCGACTTGTTAATTGTCATTGCAAATGCTGGTCTAATTGGGAATTGACACCTCTTAAACTCAACACCGACTTGTTCAACAGTGGAACACAAAGTAATTCTGGGGATAAGAAAAATATTTCCCTCGTATGGACCCGTTGCTACTTCAGCCTGAATAGTGTGAAGAAGAAAAGCCTTACAAATAAGTCTTGTACCGTTACACACACCCTGGGCAGGTGCCAGATTACGAAGCATCATAATTGGAGAGCCGATTTTCAGTTTTAACTGATGCGGTGGAAGACTACCACACTCCAACGAATTCATAAACTCTGGGGGTAATGTAAGAGCATCATTGTCTGAGAGAGCTGTGTCAGTGCTAAAAAAAGTGGTATATTCTCCTGGAAATTTTTCCAAAACATGATCGTTGACATCCGATACAAAAGCATTAGTCGGTGCGAGTATAGCTTTGGACATTAAAATCAAAGAGTCAACATCAGCTTCGTTCTCAAAATCGTTGTAAACATGACGACATAAATTGGCAATGCTGTTTCCGGGTAAAACCATTTCGCTCGGCAAACATATTGTATTTAGAGTATTTGGATACACAGGGTATTGCCCTTTTCCAATACGTAAAAGAAAAGATGAAAATTCTTCAAGCTCTTGAGCTGATTCGACACTATCTACCAATTGGGCTTGTTGAACACGCATATTTATAGACAGTCGTAACTGTTTTATGTGCCTAAAAAGATGAGACGTAATCATACATGCTTGAATTATATCATCTTTGGTACCCTTTGGAACGACAGGCAAGACTTGTCGAAAATCCCCACCAAAAACAATCAATTTTCCACCAAAAGGAACCCTGCCGAGACGTTCATCTTGATGTCTCATGATGTCTCTAAAACTTCTATCGACAGTTTCTAAAACATCACGACTAATCATGGAAGCTTCATCCCATACAATTAAAGACGATGAAGCTATCAATGCGGCGTTGTTACTTCTTGGTTTTAAAAAACACATGGATGCTTGATCACAATGTAACGGAATCCCAAATCTTGAGTGAGCAGTACGACCCCCTTTCAAAAGTAGTGAAGCTGTTCCACTCACAGCCACAGAAAGAGCGATGCAATTTGTTCTTCTAACACCCTGTAATAAAGCATTGAAAACAAATGTTTTTCCGGTGCCGCCAGGACCATCCAAAAAACACAGGTTATCTTTAAAATGAAAACGTGCGTTGTGTTGCACCTTTTCACCATTGAACAATTCCATGATACCTTGAAAAACAGCACGTTGATCAGTATTAAAAGGCAGTTCAGCAGGGTCTATCATTGACCTTTCAGCATCCAAACATAATTCACGCTGTTCACGTTCAAGCCTGGACATGCCGTCAAAACCAAAATTTCTACCTGTATTTCGGGTATCAATGGAAGGTAGAATGAATCCAGCAAAATCATCAAGGTTGATATTATATGCATCTAACATTTCATTTAAATCCCAGAGACAATTACCATATGCTTCTTCTTTCATTTCATCAGTTAAAATGGAATTATCATCGGTCAAAAGTCTTTTCTGTGCCAACAGATAATCGTAGGCCAGGTTGTCCTTATGCGTGATCCATAGCTGAAAAGGGCTTGATGGATTACAAAAAACTAATATGGTGACAAATAGCCGTCTTAACATGAATGGTGATTGAAACGTATCACTCTCCAGTAGACATGTGTCCCATTGTTCGTCATCCGCAAGTAATCCCTTGGCACGGGCAGCTGCTTGATATGTCTCATATAATACTCCTTCTACAGTACGCATATCTTCAAAGCTTTTTGCTCCACGGACATAATTTAGCAGTAGTCTTAAATAATATTTTTCTGATTCTTTTGGTGAAACAGAATATATACGACCTATCGTTTGATTAAAGCCCCTCTGCCTTGTTCTCCATACAGTTTCCTTTTTTTGCCAAGTGTAATATTCAGGAAATTCATGATATAAATATTGGTTGGCATTTGGATCTGTTCTATTTATGATGAACCAAGCGGTAAGGGTGGTATTTTTACTTGCTGAATTTGCAAGAACATCGCTCAAATTAGCTCCTTCAGCAAAATATACTGTTTCTTGCCCAGGGAGATGGATACTCAATCTTTGGTGAGAAGGAAACTCTTTATGCAAAGAAAATCCAAATATTCTCCATGAAGCCTCAGGTGCAGAAACATATCGTGCATCGATGAAGTGATTGATTTCATCATGTGACACTGTACTGGCGCTGGCTTGTTGGTCATTACTACTGATTTGAACACTTGCTCTATCGTGACCTTTAAATACATATTTATAGAGGTACTTAACAGCGGAGACAGTGTTACATATTTCAACATTGATATGTGCATCATACTTTGTACAGAGAAAAATGTTGTGTGGAACAACCCAAATGTTATCTAAAGCAACACCGTTTGCTTTCGTGACACTTCGTCCATCTCGTCTTCTTCTATAAATTGGATAGCCAGATTCAGCTGTTGTTGTAATAGGTACAAATTTTTTTGGGTAGCCCTTTGAACATTTTCCATCTTTCATGCAAATAGCTCTGGGATTAAGAGAACCGCAAGGACCGTGCATCATATTTTTTGTGACAGTGGCGTACGCCATTGGAAATGATTCTTGATTAGGTATCTCGGCCGAAATGATTTTGTCGAAGTCAGTTGTAGTTCTTGGTTTATGTTCGGGTTTCACAATAAATAGCATATGGGCATGAGGTAACCCTCTCTTTTGAAATTCTACAACTGCAACGTAACCAACAACAACACCTAAAATATGGTCTTTGGTTATGTCCTTCATAAGGCTTTTAAACTTCAAATGAAAAACCCTGGAACAAAGATCGGGTCTATCAGCTGCAGTTTGACCATACAACAGTTCATTTTGAATTTCTGGCCATGCTGGGTTGCAAGTAAATGTTATAAAATAGTCAGGTTTTCCAAAACGTCTAACTATACTTATAGCATCTTGATACAATTGGGACATGTGTCGTGGACCTCCAATAAATGAGCTTGGAAGAATTATTTTGCGACCAAGAGAGGTTGTATCGTTATCATCGTGGGCAACAGCATCTTGCAGTCCACGGTATAATTCAGTACGTAAACTGGATTGATTGTGTCTTATATAATTTAAACGAAATTGCTCAATTTTTGCGTACATGTCAACAATAAATTGATGAAAAAGTTTTCCGAAAAGATGAAGATCATGGCCGCAGTTTCTAAACATAAAGTGATAACTATAAAATTGCATCGGTGTAACCTTTAAACCACTATCAGAAGTACACAATGTATGCCATCCAGGTTGGCCAGTAGGAAAAAGTAAAGCATATGACATTGGATCAAATGTCTGATTTAACTCATTGATTCTTTTAAGCTGACCCTGGCTTTGTGGCCTGATTATTATATCTCTAACTCTGATCTCATCCCCATCTTGTCTACTACCACTTCCCAAAATCAAGATACCAACTTCCGTGGAGGTTGTTGGTGAATTATATCGTCTTGGATCTGGTAATCCTTCGGCTCTAAATACCATTGATACGTCTGCAACATGATTGGGGTTTTCAATTAAGTATTGATTCATCGTTTTAAAATCTCTCACAATGGGATTAATATCATGCATCAAAAATTGTAACTCTCCCAACGTGTTAATGTCGACGTGACTTGCAACACGGTGTCTATTGTTTATTTCGTTTTCGGCATCGTAAACATAAATTTGTGCAAAAGATGGAGCTGCATTATCGGCTGGGAGTAACGATCCGATGCGGTGATATATACTTCCATGAATTCGAAAGGCGTAAGCACCACCGCGAGAGTTTTGAACTGATTCATTCAAATTGACACCCATCGAAGCAAAACTTAAAGCATTGTTGTAAGCTCGAATATTGGTCTTGAATTCTTTACTTCTTTGATCACTGTTTCTTAATAAATTGGATATGAGTCCAGGTGTTGATTGTAATGGTGTTACTCTGTATTTGCCTGATCCACAGCAGAGTTGAAATTGGGCCGTATTTACGCCGCCATCGGATCGTTCTTGAACCCACATATATGCATGGCAATATGAACACACGGTAGACATTCCACCCAAGTTGTGTCGATCAGGTAGTGTGTCAGTTTGTTTCGCTTGATTTAAAGTTGATGTCGAGCGCGTGTTGTTCATCGGACACAATGCACTTGACCTTCTGGAATGTCCAAGCTGTAGGCACGTTGAGCAGCGGTCAGAGTTTTGTTCACGTTCTTCACTTTCGATATCCTATGTTGTAAAAGTTTTAGCTGTAGTTCTTTAATATTTTACTCGTCATTGAACTCGCTTGTAAAAGTTGAAGCTTAATTAAATGCTTACACTAAGTGGTACGTCCTGAAAATAACGAAAAAAAGTTAGTCAAGATCAAAGGTTTTTTTAAGTGCCATGCTTACATTCTCATTTTGGTTTGCGCGATTAAGTGGGCAATCACGATGTGTTCGTCGACTATGTCCTTGCTGTCCACATGAGGCACAGTTTCTACTATTGTTTGACATGTTGAATTGTGGTAAATGAAAAAATAAAGAGGAACTCTTTAATCTTTAAAATTTGAAAGCTTATATCAACCGCCGTATTCTTGGGGGGAGGGGGAACCCCTCCCCTCTTGCGGGGGAAACCCCCGCACCCCCCTCAAAACATTCCTACACGTAGTGACTGTTTTTTACAATTCCTAATTCCTATTATTTTTATATATTAATCTTCTAAATATGAAGCGTTTCTACTTAGTACATAAAGTTTGGTTTATCATTTTTGTTGTCTCACAGGGTTGACGATAAATGTCCTAAGACTTTGATTTAATAGGCTGCAATACTACGCATGCGGGTACTCAAGTTGAGATTACAGGCAGTAAACATTTCATGGTCCGAAAGCGGGATATAATATAAGCGGGACAATACTATTGGTCAGAAAAGAAAAATTTAAAATTTTGAACCTGCTTGTGACAAATATTTTCCCCCACACCTAAAATCGCGTTGTAAAAATCTTGGACCCACTTTTTTTTTTAAAATAAAAAGTTCATATTCTCATTTTAATCATGATTAAAATGATATATGTCCAAAAATATTGGACCTTAATTATAAGGAAAGTGTGGTGGTCCAATTTTAACGTTTCTCTCTGCTTAATTTTTTTTTTTGGCACATTGAAGTCCAGATGCACTCTATATTTGTTATAAGGGCTTTTGTGACCACATGTTGTTTTTGATAAGGAATTTAAAGGGTGTCACAAAGTCACAGTCTGAATCTTTACAGTGTGTTATTTTGCCCATTTTTAGATCGCTTTTTCAAGGACTTCTTTTACTATTTTTGTAGAAAAACTGGGCAATTTATTTTCGGTTTTCGATCTTGAGAGCACCTAATGTTATTCGCTTAGGTCATCCTGCTTTGATGGCACTGTTATTTCACTGGTTATTTCACCAATGTAGAGGTCATTATTCCATGCTAGGACGAAATGAGAATGTGACAGATGAACAAGGCCATGTGATGGAAGAACAATACAAAGGGGTAGCTACCGCCAGCCGTTTTTATACCTTAGGTCAATATTGCAAGACCCAACAGTTAAAAGCGGATCGTCGCTTTGCCAAAGACTCCAACTTTCTTTTTTGGGCGAAGGATGTCATTGAAAAACAAAATATCCATTCTGCCAATCGCCATACGTTGCGAACAAGTCGACAGCCCACACGGCGCCAAGATGTGATGGATGGTGAAGGTAATTTCCGTGATAATCGAGAGACGATTGTACCCCATACAATCCGCTCATCCTATGCTTATCACCGACGGCATTATCTCAATTTGAAAGCGATTTGTGAGCAATTGGTTCCACCCCAGTTATTTTTAACCTTTAGTTTGTCGTGAGTCCATTATGTCATCAATCCGCTAATCGGCGATTGTAAATTAATACACATAACCAACCGCAGCAATCGTATTTACTACCTTACGAACCAATACAATTGTAGTTACTCCAGATTGACAATTGTAAAACATATAAATAGCTTCAATTATCAATCAATAAACATTATCTTTATTCTCCTCTTAGAAGTTATTCACATAAGTCAAGACAGACCTAACCCTTCTGACTCGGTATTTAAGCACCTTTCTCAAGCTTATTTGAAGTTGTGATGACCTGTCCCCCAAATTCAAGCATGCTACCGGATCAGAGGAGCCATGCACAGATCCCGTTATTTTTGCCGGCCTATACCGACGCAAATGGACCCTTTTTTTTTCCTACTACATCATGAAGCGCTGGGGACCCAGTATTGGAGATATTCGTGATTG
>NW_026252568.1:0-31699 GCF_025094135.1 Mucor mucedo | reverse complement strand
GGAACTGCCGCCAAACATTGTAATTTTTTTTTAAAATAGGAAGAGGAAATAGAAAAAAATGTCAAGATTTTTATATGTGAGTTTTGCTGTCAGAGTATTTATTTGGTTACAAGAGAATTTAAAAGCTAAAGTTAAAAAAGCATTTCAGGGTGTAGTAACCTTTTAAACTGCGTACAGTGTAAGTATATCGAGTTTTCTTTTTGGTTTACAGCGGTTCTGGCCTTCTGGTTGGCTCCCTTACAGCGGTTCCGGCCTCCTCATTGGCTCTGTTACAGCGGTTCCGGCAATATTATTGGCTAAAAAGCCCCTTACTACAAGCGTACCGCCTGGTATTTGACAAAATATTGCATAGAAAAGTAATGAGATAAAAGTATATTTTTATTAGGGGTAAAAATAGACTAAAAGAACTCTGCTGCGATGAAATAATTGATCCTTTTTATATTGAACAACTTCCCCTGGTAGTTGTGTTGAGTCAACCTTTCTGGTCTTGTAATAAATCTATACTCAGTTTCCCGCCTTACATTAAATGAATTCTACTCGTTAGAATTGATTTCAAATAACGTCGCCCTGAATCAACCGATCTGGGACACTCTTATTGTTCTGTTTAAAATACAGAATTCCAGTAACACCAAGGCTATAATTTTTCGCCTGATTCGTCCATTTGCACGAATTTTTAGTAAGTGTTTACCCACTTACCCAAAAAAAACGAATTGGGTAAATTTACCCATTTACTCGTTTGGACGAATTTTTTAGTAAGTGTTTACCCACTTACCCAAAAAAAACGAATTGGGTAAATTTACCCATTTACTCGTTTGGACGAATTTTTTAGTAAGTGTTTACCCACTTACCCAAAAAAAACGAATTGGGTAAATTTACCCATTTACTCGTTTAGACAAATTTATAGTAAGCGTTTACCCATTTACCCAAAAAAAAAAAAAAAAAAAAAAAAAAAAAAACCTCTCCCTTTCAGCCTTCAGCCAAATAAAAAACTTTCGTTTATACATATTAAATCATTTAATACATTCATTCGTTTGAAAAAATTGGTTTGCAGTTTTAAAAGTTGAGTATATATTATATTTAAAAGAATGAAATTAAGATTTATTTATATCTTGATACTTGAGGACAAATTGCTATATAGAAGGACTACTACTTAAATGAGCTAAAAAGTAAACGGTACATGGCATAACATGAAGACATTGATTATTCTGCATAGGAAGCAACGTATAATCTAAAAACAAGGGGGATAAGCAAAGTTTTCTAAATGAATATTAGGTTAGTTTATGATAAGAAGACTCAAAATTGATACGTACTAATTCCTTTTCTAAACAGCGTAGCCGCCACAACGGTAAAAGCAGGAAGCGTAAGTCTGAAGAGATAATTAGAGAAATGAAAAGCCATAAACGAAAAACACTTACTTATAGCACTGGCGTAGTACATTGCAAGCACGGCCTTTATACACCTGTCTATACTGATTTAAAAGAGAGATAAGTAAGGGGAGAGACTTCAGAGATGGAATGATGAGTTTACCAGAGTGTAATTGCGAAAGTAGTAAGCCCAGACGTTTATTCAGTTACATGGTTACGAGAAACAAGAACGATTAAAAGTAATCTTTTTTTTAAAAAAAACTGATTTATGGATGTAAAAAGATAAAAAATAGATATCAAAAAAGAAAAAAAGGAAAAAAGAAAAAAAAGAATGTGTTTATATGTACTTTTTAGTGGTTGGTGTAACGACGGAGAGATGACTGGAGGCAGATGAATTTTTTTGTTTACGCGGCTTCTTGGTAACAGGACTCTTATTGTTATCACTAGAAGTGGCACTTCTACGCAGCTTAGCCTGCTCCAAAGCAAACTCACGCTCTCTAGTTCTCTGGGCTAGAACTTTGATTTCTCTAGCCATTCTTTTTTCTTCCTCCCCTTCATCCTCCCCTTCATCCTCACCCTCGTCACTCTCTTCACTCTCGTCACAGTCTAACGTCTCGATATTGTCACCTTCGTTTGCATAAACACTCGTATTGATATCTCCTGCCAATTCGTCTTCACTCTCCTCTATTTCATTAGCGATTGTCGAGGCTCCAGGACGGATCTAATAAAATGTTATATATTAGTTCAATGCCAACTTTACATTTTCAATTGTAGTATTCACCTTCGTCTTGAGAATTGACTTTACGCGGTTTCTGACTGCAGCAACCAAAAGGTTTTTAGACCCCCAACTTTTGGAAAAAGCAAAGAGAGGCAGACAGTTATCAGCTCCAAGGTAAGAGAACAAATGATCATCAGCGATCAATGCGAACAATTCCCGTTGTTCAAACCCGATTTTCATCCAAGTAAAACCTGAATACAGCGTAAACTGAGGAAGGAGGTAAACGATTACGAAATTTTTCATCGCGGTGTATGCCAAATCGTATCGACGTTCCAGTTCGCTGTCATTCAATGAAACAGGACCACCTTCCAATATATTGTCGTCGCTTTCGAAGTAGGTTCTCGAGGCCTCAATGACCTGGTTCTTTGCAGAGACACCTACGGGTTTAGCTTTGACACGTTGGCCTAAATGATTGGGGTTCTTCAACAAAGCCTTTTTCTTCTCCTCGGTGTAGATACTGCTGAGTAGTTTTCTTAATTCCGTGTTGCCTTCTTGATCAGTAGAACCAGACATACCTTGGAACCGAATTAGCATTGTATGAGGTATTTCTTTCTTTAAAATTATCTTACCAGCAACCCGTGAGTGACCAGCCATGTGTTTAATCATTTCTTTTAACTCTGTAATGGTGTTCTTCATTTCCATAACTTCATGCTTAAGAGATTGCACTTCAGCTACAAGAGGATCGTGACCGAAAGAGGAGCTGGAGGCACAGTTAAAGAGACTATCAAAGGAAGAATTTAATCCTTGCGTAGCAGAGGTTTGGTAGTCATAGATGTTGGTATCAAGCATAGTTTAAGTAGTTTTCTAAAGAGATGATAAAAAGATGTAGTTAAAAAAAAAAAATTAAAATGCATTTATACTTTCCACTTCGGTAATCTGTCCCAAATAGGCAAAAATGGAAACCGGCTGTCATCACAAATCAGGCAATTTGACAAGCTTGGCACAATTCTGCAACGTATTTACCGAAAACTTTGCAGTGAAGGATTACTCGTAATCATTGACAGTGATAACGCGTTTTAAAATAAAGAGATGTTAAAAGGCTGGTAAGCAATGCACTGGGTATGTTACCAACTTACATGGGAATATTTGAGATGGTCATTCCGACTGACAAAAAAAAAGAATCTTGTCGTTTTACACTAATGTAAACTTGTTTGTAATGTCAAAGAGTACTGTTTTTATACCAAACGTTCCATAGGAGGTAACGACGCACCGTAACTACGTCAAAGTATTATGAGTGATAGCTCGTTATGCGTGTTTAAAAATGACAAATTACCTAATGTAGAACAAGCCCGAAGCGAAGCGTCTATTTTTCGATATAAAACGATGAGGAAAATCGACCGAAAAATTAAATTACCACCATATTTACAATGCAAACGCCCCCAAACAACACTAGTCAAAGAAAATATAAAAGAGCTCGAACCAATGCTCCTACGGCTGTGCTTTTTAAATGCTTGTCCAGGTACTCTGAAAGTCTTGCTCAAGTTGATTCGTCATCTGTTCCAACAGATACCCATAACATGTCTAAGGATGCTCCCCGCGAAAGTCCTCCTAGCTATCTCAACTTTGAAGGGTTAGACCAAAATGAGTGGGTTCATGAAGAGCATGATGAAATGTTTGAAGATACATTTTTCACCGACTCGAATGATTTCGAAGATACTGCTGGATTTGATGCGCCAGGGATGGATTCGTTTAGTGACAATAATGAAGGTATGTACAATAAAATAAGTAAATGAAGGAGATGATACTTACATGGCCCATATTTTAAGACATTTCTGAAAATATCCCCACTTGTTGCGAAGACGACGAGTCTATTTATACTGTGCGTGATGTCTTTATTCCGTCCAATCCCTTTAGTCCAGCTCAAGAATACAGTATCCGCCTTTCAAATATTTGTGAAGAGAGAAATATTTGTCGCGAAGATCATAGGCAACTGATAAAGTTATTCAATAACATGTTGTCTGATAAAAAAATTGGTAAATATAAGAACTTCAATAATACTGAATACAATTTATCAACAGTGCTAAAATATTTTACCATAGACAAATCGAGCAAATTACTTAATCGTGAAGCTTGTGATAAACTCATCAAACGAGTGGTACCGATGAATCTTGTCGATAACCATGAAATTTGTGCTACTAATGGATGTTACTTGTATGACGCTATAAAGGATGTTGATCTTATTTCTTGTCCCATTTGTGATTTTTCTAGAAATATCAAGAAAGAGCTAAAGACCATAAATATCGCAGCCAAATTGTCCGAGCTTTTAGCTTGTGATGATGTAAGGGAAAGACTAGCATACCGATTCGAAGAATATCCCAACTCAGAAATTTTGCAGCCATCGCAAGAAACAATTTACAGGGATGCCTTTGATGGAGAGCTCTATGCAAAATTTGTAAAGGACGGGCATTTTGACAATAAGTATGACATTGCTTTAAAGATTGACATTGATGGCTTTCGCAGCAAGTTTTCGAGCACGAAGATGACGATGATCCATTGTGTAATTTTAAACTATGATATTTCGGAAGTAAGTAAAAACGAATCCAGCTAAATTGAGGTATACTTACATTATCATAGCGTTTTACTCGAGAAAATACTTTCCAAATCGGTATTGTTTTTGGCCAAGTCAAGCTCAATCTTAACTCGTATTTGCGACCAATTATCAAAGAATTATCTGAGTTACACTCCAAGCCTCTTCTGGTCAAGCGAAACGGACAGCAAGTTGCAATTAGTAGAGTAACGACTATGTATGTTTCTGGTGATGGTGTTCAATGTAACGAGTTAATGAATTTTGGTGGTCATTGTTCAACATATGGCTGCAGGTTTTGTTTGACAAAGGGAAAGCATATAGGCGATGTAAAAAACAAAGACGGGATTGTTGGCGAGGGGACCCATGGTATGTATTTTCAGGATGGAAAAGCGTTGATGAGATCAAGGGATAGTTTGTTGAAAAAAGACGATAGTGAAGTCTATGTAAGTATGATAGTGTTTGCGTATGTTATCCTCTATTTATCATTTCATCACATTAGGCAAATAACGACTACAACATTAATCTTCCTAGTGTTTTTGGGGATCTAGTCTCTTTTACGTCGGTTGCTTTTCATCCAATTGATGAGATGCATCTGTTTTCTAACATTGCCAAAGATGTTTTTTCCATGCTTTCTCCAAAGTACAACCTTCATTTCAAATACTGTGGAAAGGAAACAGATTATCCATTTAATTTGTCTAATACCTCGTTCACAGCCATCAAAAAGAGCATGGAAGGATCTAGACAACTCATACCAGCATCTTGTTTCAAAGGTAGTTGGTTGGCAATGGAGCCTAACAATGTCAAGGCACTTTATCGTTCTGCTGAGTGGCTGGATTGGCTGCTTTATTGTGTACCAACTCTGATTGTATCACAGTTTGATGACACTGTTGTGATTGACGGATTCCTTAACCTGGTACGAGGCATATCATTATCGTTACAGTTCCGAATCACCGAAGATGATATCAAGCAAATAGACAAGTAGGTCGATCCGATATGCACCTCTTAACATTCCTTAAACTGATTATTTTTATCCGTTTCTTTATGCAGGTCCTGTGGTGATCTGCTATATTGTTGCTACATTAAATAAACCTATATCTATGACATCAATACATTAAGAATGACTAAGGAATCAATTACCCAATATAGATAGTTAGTACTATCATATCACAAGGTTACAAGAACACAGTGACAAAGGCTTACTAAAGATATGGAAGTACAATGTGTCTAAGATGACAGTAATTCCAAGTGTAACATATTTACAAAATAAGCAGTTAAAGGTAACAGGATACACACTGGGAAAATGATAAAAACTTCAAAGATACACTAAAGATAGTGGTACAGCAGATAGTCTTTTTTATATAAATACTTGTTCATTTTATTTCATAATAAAGACAATCTTATAAACAGTCTCAAATTACTTACATACTGCCTTACAATTTTTACTTACCTCAAAACACAACAGGTCCTTCAATCATTGGTTCCAATTTATTGACAAGCTGATAAGCGAAAAGTGTATATCCAACTGTATTTACAAAGTGAACATGCACCAACTTAACCACATCACATTTATTATAAAACAATGTTCTATTCTTTGTTGTGTGTCTGTCAGATCCATAGAAAGAGAAATAGGTTAGTTATACGAATTAAAGATTTTTGATTATACTCTTACATACTTTTACAGGAGCTTACAAAAAAAAAATGAGATCAAGAGTCAATGCTGGTGAAAATGCCAACAACATTATGGAACGAACGGCTCTTTTTTCTTTCATACGAAATACAAAGATGGTGAACTTTGATCCAACTCCCCCCAAACTAGAAACCGACTTCGTAGAACATCCTTCTGGTAATGTGGACTTTGGTCAGTTATGGGCTCCATTTTATCAAGAATTTGAATTGACTGGCAATGCCGATAATGATTGCCTTATTGCTGGTGATCTCCTGACTATGAAATCGTTTGTCAGCGCTTTAAAATCGTACAAGAAACGGTTTTTTAGTTTACCAGAGCCTATTCATCGAATCCAAATCAATGTGGAATCTATTCTTCCCGCTGGTAAGCTTTGGCAAGATTCACACGTATATTCCGCTGCCATCTTTAAACAAGGGTTATCAAAGTCCATTGCAAAACGTGGTGGTGAGCATGTTCTGTTGCATTCGAATCACCAGACGAGAAGGTAAGTTTCAGCTTTTTTCATAAAAGCTAAACTAACAATACTATCAATAGACGAGGCAGTATTTCACAGGTGACTAACTGGTATGTGGGTAGGCTGTTATTCTTTTTTGAATACGCATTTGATGAAACATCCAGTTTTTACGCAGTACTTGAAGTCATGAAGAGACATTCCGCTGCCCAGCATAGCCCTTGCATTCCAACTGTTGTACCCTACGAAAATAACGAAGAAAAAAAAATAGTTGTTATTAACATTGCGGACATTGTGACAGTTGTGGGATTGCTGAAAATGGTGACACATTCAGTGAATGGAAAGAAAGTAACATACCAAGATTCTAGTTCTCTATTTGTCATTTCATCTTCTACTAGCTTTGATGAGGACATGAAGAAAACAGCAGGAAAAATATCCAACCTTTGCTAATTAATAAATCCCCCTTTCACGATTTTTTTAAACCACGCCAGCTATTCTTTTATTTTTATGGGATATACACCGCACCATGGTTAATGGGATGGGCGACCTTTAGTGTTGGATGTTCCGTTTGCTTATTTAATTTTAAGCAAATTAGTAACTTGATAGTTATAGACGAATGCTTATCCAGTTAAGACAAATGAGATAATTCAGGCAATTTTTAGGTTTTAGGGTGTTCCTTTTTTTTTATTACTCAAATGAGTAAGTATTCGCCCATAGACGAATACTCGTCTGCTGCAGGTAAATGGAACGGATGAAATAATTTTTATTTACTCAATGTGAGTAAGTACTCGCTCATAGACGAATACTCGTCTGCTGCAGGTAAATGGAACGAATAAAGTAATTTTTATTTACCCAATGTGAGTAAGTACTCGCCCGTAGACGAATGCTCGTCTGCTGCAGGAAAGTGGAACGGATGAAGTAATTTTAATTTACTCAATGTGAGTAAGTACTCGCTCATAGACGAATACTCGTCTGCTGAAGGTAAATGGAACGAGTAAAGTAATTTTTATTTACCCAATGTGAGTAAGTACTCGCTCATAGACGAATACTCGTCTGCTGCAGGTAAATGGAACGAATAAAAAAGCTTAAATTTTTGTGCAACCTTTATATTTTACTCAAAATGAACGAACAGTTACCCCTGGACGAATATTTACCCTTTTTGAGTAAATGAAGTAATTTTATTTTTTGTGTACCATTGTTTATTTACCCAAAATAAACGGATACTCGCTCACGGACGACTATCCGCTCAGATTTGAACGAATGCTTACCCCCAGACGACTATTCGCCCATTCGTCCGCATTTACTCTGTTAAAGTAAGTTTTTTTAGCCTAGGTGTAAGATATTGTGTAACGGTGGCTAGTTAAAAGATGCATAAGGTTTTTGTGTTTAATTGGCTGTTGTAGAATATGTAGTTATGTCTGATCATTTATCCATTCTGTTGATTATTTTTATCTAAGACATGGGTAAATATGTGATCCTAAATATAGAACATCTTATCGATGTTTGTATATTTAGTTGTAGAAAATAGGCATCCAAATATTCCATGCACTACTTCTCTTATACACTTACAGTCGTATAAGTTGTGTTTATCAATATATACGTAAATGAACCATTTATATATATAGCTGTTCTATTCTCTCTATGGGTAGCTGACCCATTGAGAGAACTATTAATATTAAGTTTCTCTTTCTTATATTTCTTGTGTTGTGTTTTGAGGTAAGTAAAAATTATAAGGCAATTTATGAATAATTTGAGACTGTTTATAAGATTCTCTTTATTATGACATAAAATGAACAAGTATTTATATAAAAAAGACTATCTGCTGTACCACTATCTTTAGTGTATCTTTGAATTTGTTATCATTTTCCCAGTGTGTATCCTGTTACCTTTAACTGCTTATTTTGTAAATATGTTACACTTGGAATTACTGTCATCTTAGACACATTGTACTTCCATATCTTTAGTAAGCCTTTGTCACTGTGTTCTTGTAACCTTGTGATATGATAGTACTAACTATCTATATTGGGTAATTGATTCCTTAATCATTCTTAATGTATTGATGTCATAGATATGGATTTATTTAATGTAGCAACAATATAGCAGATCACCACATCTTGATTTGATCGGTGATATCGTAACTCAGTGGTATAGAATTCTATATCCAACTGTCATTCGTATATCAATTTTAAGCCAACCATGCAATCTTTTTATATAGAAATATGTACTCATAGTAGGAGTCGTTGTGTAGCAGTATACAGGTGTATGCTGTTACTCAATATTAAAGGATGTTTTTATTCCATGTTTTTATTATTTATTCGATTTATTTGTTTATTCTCAAATAAATCATACCCAAATACGACAGATATAATAAAGGAATCATCACATTTACATAATAATGGATGATCATGTATAGATATTCATGGCTCACACTTCGCCCCATTTGTTATCATCAGAACCGTTGGTGTCTATGCACAAGGTGATTCGCCTTGTGACGAGTAAAACATTATAATACCATAAGAGTATCGTACAATCCCATAGGCGGAATATTCGGTTACTGAATATTATACGCACTAAACTTTCTCTTTAGCATTTACGTAATGTAACCTGCGGAGATGAATTTTAATCCTCACATACTTTTGTCTTTACTTTGTAAGGCAGGAATTACTTCATAACATATTTATTTAAACAGACATTACGTATAACATCATATCATATTCCTCTAACGCGTCACATATATTATCCGAAAGCCATCTAATCATTCAGTATAAATACCTTTAGTTTTTGCTAGTAGAATTCCCTAATCTAAATTTTCTCGAAATAAAAGATATACACAGTTCTAACAATATTTTCTTTTGTTACCTTAATTTACATTTTATCTCCATCCCAAACATAGAGAAGCATCAGAACCATCGACAATTGTGGGCTTGACAAAAATGTAAGCTTCAATATAGTTCTAATTCAACTCTCAGTGGTTAATTAGAAGGGGAAATAGGTAAATAAGTATTTAATACTGAAATAGAAGATAATGGTTTATTGTTCTAATGTTAAGGGATATATATACTAAATGTAAAGATATAGGTGATGTGATAAATATAATAATAAGGTATGGTGATGGTAATAATAGTAATAATAGTAATGATGATGAGTAATATAAACAGGTTGTTGATGTGAAATAGGTGAACCCGAAGTGGCGTTATGTATATACATTTAAGTGGTGTTATTCGGTTTGGGCCTTTTCCTATTCATGTGATTATTCTTGACTGGTACAAATCTCCTTTTCTGGTTCTTGGTCTTCTTAAGCCTAAGTTCAATTTCTAGAGGCATGTCTACGTCAAGTTCCGGACTTCGGGTCGGACTAACCCGGCTAGTCACGTGATTATTTAAGGCATTTGATCCATCAATATTTACAGGCTCAACAAAGGCTGATACGTTCGTGTTTTGGTCATGTCGCTTTTGACGTCACTTCGTTCAGTCACGTGATATCCGCGTGCAGGGTATCTTATTGGTTGGAGTTTCTAAGGTGTTCTGAATTCGAATCCTGGTGGGGATTGTTTCTTTTTTTTCTGAGAGTAAATATTTTATTCTTACATTCTTGTGTTATGATTACTTTGGTAAATACCGTTATTACCGTTCGAGTACCCTGTTTGCTGTATGTTAAGTCTATTTTTGGTCTATCTGGGAACGCGTATGATTTATCCGTTAAATTTATATCTCAGGATGGTATCCGGATAATTAATTCTGTAAATAATTATGGTTTAATTTTCTTGAGTGATTTTGGGTTAAATTTGACAGCTATAAAAATAGCATTAAATTTGTAAATCAATAAAAAATAATCTTATTCCGAGTCTTATTTTTGGAAGTTCTTCATATTTCCTCGAGATAACTACTTTGGCAGATTTCCTTAGCTTACTAGTGCAAATCTCTCCTATAACTGTCTGTGTATTTAAATCTTTAAGTCTTTACAGTCTCCTTTTAGTATTCATCTACACATTTGTTTACTCTCTCGTAATATATCTTTACAAAGGTAAACATAAAGACACGCAGGAACTTATCAAGGTGTAAGTTTCAATATAATTCTAATTCAACTCTCAGTGGTTAATTAGAAGGGAAATAGGTAAATAAGTATTTAATACTAAAATAGAAGATAATGGTTTATTGTTCTAATGTTAAGGGACATATATACTAAATGTAAAGATATAGGTGATGTGATAAATATAATAATAAATATGATGATGATGATGATAATGATAATGATGATGAATAATATAAACAGGTTATCGATGTGAAATAGGTGAACCCGAAGTGGTGTTATGTTGTATATAATAAAGTGGTGTTATTCAGCTTTGACCTTTTCCGATTCATATGATTATTCTTGAGTGGTACAAATCGTCTTTTCTGGTTCTTGGTCTTCTTGAGCCTAAGTTCAATTTCTAGAGGCATGTCTACGTCAAGGTCCGGACTTCGGGTCGGACTAACCCGGCTAGTCACGTGATTCTTTGAGACATCAGATCCATCGACATTTACAGACTTGACAAAGGTGTAAGTTCAATGTTATTCTAATTCAACTCTCAGTGGTTAATTAGAATGGGAAAGTAGTTAAAGAAGTATTTAATATTCAAATAGAAGATAATGGTTTATTGTTCTAATGTTAAGGGATATATATACTAAATGTAAAGATATAGGTGATGTGATAAATATAATAATAAATGTGAAGATGATGATGATAATGATAATGATGATGAATAATATAAACAGGTTATCGATATGAAATAGGTGAACCCGAAGTGGTGTTATGTTGTATACAATAAAGTGGTGTTATTCAGCTTTGACCTTTTCCGATTCATATGATTATTCTTGAGTGGTACAAATCGTCTTTTCTGGTTCTTGGTCTTCTTGAGCCTAAGCTCGATTTCTAGAGGCATGTCTACGTCAAGGTCCGGACTTTGGGTCGGACTAACCCGGCTAGTCACGTGAATCTTTGAGGCATCAGATCCATCGACATTTACAGGCTTGACAAAGGCATATGGAAAGATGGCCGAGCTGGTCTAAGGCGTCACGTTAAGGTCGTGATCTCTTCGGAGGCGTGGGTTCAAATCCCACTCTTTTCACTTTTGCCACTTTTGTCGGTGTCAGACCGCTGTCGTGACTGCTTTTAAATAATTATTAATTTTGTCTTGATGTCAATGTGAGCCTCAAGTAACTTTTGATTGAAAGAAAGTTGTTTTTATTAAAATATACACTATTTTCATAAATTATTCGCACAGTGATACAATGTGAGTGGTAGTGATTGGTTTAGATTTAGTTTGACAGTAAGGTAGAAGGAGAATAATATACGTTTGTAGTTAATTATTCAGTTCTAAGTGAGCACCACGTTGTTTTATATAAATATATAATAAATATATATGGTAACGATCCAGTTAAGTAAAATAAAATAAAAGGTCTTAATAGACAGATACAGAGAAAAAGAGACTAAGGCTTCGGTTTTTCTAGGGAGACAGTAAGATAATGGGCCAATTATATATAGAAGATATAATATTTGATAGGCAAGTTTATGATAAAAGTATATAGTAAAATCTGAATGTTTATTGAAGTATGTTTTGTTTTAAGGTTTATATAGTTTTTGAGAAATCAAAGGATCGGTAACGATACCCTTGATTTTGGATAAATGATAATAATAATAAATTTGTCAAAAGGTTTTAAATATAAAAAGGTAAGGATTCAAGTTAGAGAAGTACAATGCTAAAAGTTAGCATGAAAAATATAAATTGTCTGAGTAAAGTTTTTAGTGTTGAAGTCAATTATTACATATTGAAAATCCGCATTGTAACAACAGTATAAGAAAAAAATTGCTCATTTTTTTTTTCAATTTCCGCACACATTTTTTTTTATTTTTTGCTCACTTTCGAATTTAATTTTTGCTCACTTTTTGAAAAATATTTTGCTCAGTTTCAGATATTTTTTTTTGCTCAATGTGTGCGAAATATTTTAGAGGGGGTCTTTATTTAAACAGGTTTCGAATTTTGTTTCTGAATAACGGCAGAATCCCTTTAAATCGCTTAATAAAACATTCTGACATGCTTCAGCAATTCTATTGTTCAGTGTTTCGGCCTCTAAAAGCTTTTCCCGTTTTAATTTACTCTTAACAACGGACCAAAATTGTTCGATAGGGTTGAGCTCAGGAGAATATGGTGGAAGATAAACACAGTCATACCCACGACTTTCGATAAACTTTCTAATATTATCTGACGTATGGATAGGCGCATTATCCATGATAAGATAATGCCCTTTGAATTCCTCATGACGATCCATCA
Source organism: Mucor mucedo (assembly GCF_025094135.1). Taxonomy (NCBI): domain Eukaryota; kingdom Fungi; phylum Mucoromycota; class Mucoromycetes; order Mucorales; family Mucoraceae; genus Mucor; species Mucor mucedo. The sequence continues at coordinate 18,581 of NW_026252568.1, read as the reverse complement.
CATCAATTGTACAGGCGATAAAATTAAAATAATGTCCGGTAACAGTCCCAGTGGTTTTCTGCATCTTACTACCACCAGCTGTTTTTCTTTTCTTTGAAACCGTTGAGTATCGCACTCTTATCTTGACATTGACAACGCCATATGGCGATATAGCACCCAAAATTGTTGTTGTCATGGCTCTTGTTAGTGGTTGAATAACCTCAGCCCTGTGCTAAAATCGCACTTATAAATAATAAAATAAAATAAATAAATCGTCGATCCCACATGGTCGACTCATGTACCAAATACAATATCACAAAAGAAAAGAACATCAGGTATAAAAACTGAGTTACTACTTTAGAACTCCGTTTGACTTAAGATTTCTTAGAACCATCGTCCTCTCAATTCTGACAGAACAATAAGACTAGCTCATTGTTTACGAATCAATCCAATCATAAAGGCAATGACTGCTTAAATTTAAGGCACCATCGGACATGTATTATACCACCCAATGGTACCTTCACTAACTATTAGATAACCGTTTAAACTACAGATCCCAATAACTATAAATACCCTGCCTTCTACTATAATGTACAAGGTCATTCAGTTTTAAAACTAATAATAAGAATAAAAGCCTACAAGCACTATTAATCTTATTTACCTGTTTTTTATCTATTTTTTTTCTGTGTTAAACAAAGTTTCTCCACAAGCCCGAACTCCCTTTTTTGACCAAGCCATTGTTCTTTTCAAATTAATATGGAATGCAGACTCATCAATGAAAACGCAATTACTGCTGTAATCCATGTCTGTTTGGCTCCATCTAGTTACCCAATCAAACCTCTTTTCAATGTTAATAGACGAGTTTCTTTCTTTCGAATGGAAGTGTGCTTTCTTAAAAGACAAGGCACATTGATCTGTCATGAAATTATAAACGGTAGTTTTTGTTACTTTCAGGTCGCTGAACTGACTAGTAAGACTTTCCATAGCCTGATCCAACGTTGCCGAAGGGTGGTCGATAAATGTTTCTTCCAAATGCTTTTTGTGCTCTTCATTCAACAAAGCTGGTCTCCCAGCCTTTTTCTCAGGCTTAACTGGTTCTAATTCATCCAAAGGCTTTGCTGTTTCATAGATCTGATCCTGATCTTTTTTCAACCAGTCATAAGCAGTTTGTCGGGCAACACCGAGTTGCTTTGCTGCTTTTCCTGCAGTTAATCCCTCTTCATAAACGAGGTGAAAAAAATGACCTTAACATCGTCTGCATGCTTTTTATAATAAGCTGCTGGTCCAGTTGAAGCCGAAGAACGGTTTTTTGGCGCTTTAGGTGTTGGCTTTGGCTTTTCAGGTGGTTTGAAATCCATGTAATTATCAAAGTCAACGGTGTCAGCGAGAGGATAAGCATCGCCATCAACATCCATTTCAACGGGTTCATTGCCATGCTCATCCACAACATTACCCTGTCCATCTTCTTGATAAAATTTGAGGTCCATCTTACTTCAATGAATTTCTAAGAATGAGCAAAATTTATTATTGAAAGTGAGCAATTTGTTTTTAAAAAAGTGAGCAAAAAATAATTTGTGAAGCGGGCAAAAAATAAATAAAAAAGTGTGCGGAAATTGAAAAAAAAGTGAGCAATTTTTTTCCTCGAGTGTGCGAATAATTTATGAAAATAGTGTATTTTTGACTACTTTAAGTAGCATGACCGTATAGCCATAGTTGGGCCATTGTTCAAAAATGATCATTTAATTGACCGAATTTTGCATTTAATTCAACTAAATTTGGGTGCCCAAGGGCACCCAAATTTTTGGAGATCTTTTCCATTAACTTATTAAATTGGATGCAAGTTTACAGTATTTTCTGATTTTTACTTGATTTTTATTGAATTAAGCAGTTAGGAAAATATTGTTACTGGCTTGTTTAAATGTAAAAGCGGTAACGTGAAATAAAGAAAGAGAGTAAGATAAAAGTTCTTAAAAAGTGAGCACCAGACTATAAGTTGTCAACTAAGATAAAAGAAGATATAAAGATATAAGAGGGAAATGCTACGACGAATGTGTTATCCGTGTCTTCGAAGAAGTATAGTAAAATACAACTGTTAAGACTATTCAGTGCTGATTTATAAGAAGGGCTTTCGTACAATTATAGTAGTTATATAAATTTATAATGAAACCAGGCTTGTATGAATAAGACTAAATCAGATTATAGTAAAGAACAAACTAAAGATTTTATTAAATAATTTTATGGTCCTTTTATAAGAAAAGGACCAAAAAGCAGTCAAAAAAAAATAAGACATCTGAGGTCAGAAAGGACCAACAGAAGAAGAAAATGGTGGTGTGACAATGGCTTAGACTTACATCAAATGTAGATTACCAAACGCATCTAAAAAATTCAGTCTTCTTAAATAAATGATACAAAATTTAAGCTGAACCTGATTAAGCCAAACATTTGTACTGGTTGTACTTAGTATAAACTATCAATAAGCTTCCATGGTTATAGGATCTTACTCGTTTACACTTTACTCTATGTATTATAGCGTACGCCGTACTTTATCATACCTTGTGAAACTTCTCAATTTTATTCTTATTCATTCGTGTTGAGGTGAGTGTTCATGTTGGGTTACCAAAAACAATTTTGGCACGCGGATCCGTTTACGTCAAAGATATATGTCGTGAAACGTCGATGTCATCGGTTCACTCATCGGTGTTATAATATTTACACAACCATTATGACTAACATTATGCTATGTGATAATATGGCTAACAATCCTTCACCATGACATTCAGACTGTAATAACTAGAAAACTCAATTACTATAAATATAACCCACTATTTCTCTTAATAAACATTATCTTATTCTTATCTCAAAAAGTCTAGTTCCTGTTTATTGTAATAATTATATTTCCCTTATATTTATTATATCTCTTAAACTCTAAGCCTCACTTCCGGCACTCTATTCGACTACCGACTTCATACTTATTATATGGTGGAGTAGCTGCTCTTTTCCTGCGCCGCTGCCTATATCTAACTATCTAACTATCTCTGATCTCTAACTCTCTGTATTTACCTTATACATCGCTCTCTCAGTCCCCATATGACTACTCCTATTCTTACTCCTACTCCTGTTCCTGCAGATCCGCTTGCAACCAATCAAGACGTCCATGCATTCGCATCCATGATGGCCGAACAACGTGTCAATAATACCGCACTTGTTCCTCCTTTCCAACCCGGCCAAGATATTACTGCTTGGATCAAACAATTCCATCTGGCTCCTAAAGCTCTTGGTATGAACAATGAAGGAAGCCGTAACATGCAATTGTTGAAATATTTACCTCAAGAAGCCATCGACTGGTTGTTACGCGTTGCCAACTTGACTAGCGCTAAGGATGTTCGTTCTAAGCTTGAAAGTGTCTATGGTATCGACCCTCTGCTACAAAAGACATTGTGCCGTCGAAAGCTTGAAGCTCTTAAACAAGGTTCCCGCCGCGTAGCTGAATACCGCATGAACTTTGAAACCATTGTTGAGGACTTCCCTGAATCTCACACTGTACCAGATGATGTCTTAAGACATATTTTTTTTTGCCAATCTTCGAGTTGAACTCCGTAACGCGTTGATGTCTATAATTGCACCGGAAGATACTTGGAAGACTCTGGCTACTGCCGCTGCTATTCGTGAATCTGTCCTACATCTTGGTAACGATCATTTTCTCGGAGCTCCACATTTCACCGCTCCTGCTGAAACTGGCCCTTCGGAACCCACGCCTATGAATATCGATGCCATCCAACATCAACGCCGTACCAACCAGGGTAAAGATCAAGACCCAATGCGTCGTTGGGCTGAGGATGGTCAACCTATTTGTGGCCATTGCAACGCTATTGGTCATTTAACCAAGAAATGCCGATCCCAAAGTAACAATCGCGGTAATAACTCTGGTCGTAATCAATGGAAGCCTAAACAAGTCCATGGCATTGACTCCTCGTCTCTGTTGAGTATGTCATAGATTATAATAAAAGAATCATCACATTTTACATAATAATGGATGATCATGTATAAATATTCATGGCTAACACTTCGCCCCATTTGTTATCATCAGAACCGTTGGTGTCTGTGCACAAGGTGATTTGCCTTGTGACGAGTAAAATATTATAATACCATAAAAGTATAGTACAATCCCATAGGCGGAATATTCGGTTACTGAATATTGCACGCACTAAACTTTCTCTTTGGCATTTACGTAATGGCACCTGCGGAGATGAATTTAGATCCTCACGTACTTTTGTCTTTACTTTGTAAGGCAGGAATTACTTCATAACCTATTTGTTTAAACAGACATTACGTATAACATTATATCATATTCCTCTAACGCGTCACATATATTATCCGAAAGCCATCTAATCATTTAGTATAAATACCTGTAGTTTTTGCTAGTAGAATTCCCCAATCTAAATTTTCTCGAAATAAAAGATATACAAAGTTCTAACAGTATTTTCTTTTGTTACCTTAATTTACATTTTATCTCCATCCCAAACAGTCTCCATCCACTCCTGCTCTACTACCCACTGACAGTACGTGTTCGACAGTACGCTATGTAAGCTCCATTGACATGCCCAACTACGCTGTTATACCCATCGATGATGATCCGGTATACACCTTCCCTGGTGTCCATAGTATTTCGATTGCTACATCTTCCTCAGCTGCTACACCTCGAGTTACAGTTCGTTTCGGTAGCATTACTGCAGCCGCCCTGATTGACACTGGTGCATCTGTAACGGTAATGCGTTTATCTCTTGCTGAATCACTTAACTTACAATATGATGAGCGGTACAAGATTTCTTTTACCACGGCCAACAACCAGCCGAATCAATCCCTCGGTGTCGCTAAGGTTTCCTGTCTGATAGGTGAACTGGCGGTTGTGCTCACTTGTCATATTGTACATGAGTTAGCTCATGAAGTAATTATCGGATACCCGGATTTGAAGGCTCTTCGTGCTGTGATCGATACCGCTTCCAACGAAGTCCGTATCCCCAAGGCTATCTCTGGTGACTCCCCTGGTGTTCCTCCGTCTGGTGTCCCCGTGGTTGCTAAGGTGTGTTCAATGGCTACTACTCTCCGTCTACCAGGGTTCCATCACGCATATGTTGATATCAAGGGTCCTGCAAACCGACTCGCGTTCGTATCTACTCCACAAGACGTGACCTTGGAAAAACTCTTGTCTGTTGCTGCTGGCGTTGTCCAATTTGATTCTTCTGGCACGGCCATAGTAAAAATAGCTAATTTAAACACCACCGATGTTATTATAAATAAAGGTCAGCATATCGCTTCTTATGAGTATTTACCTTCGTCTTTTGAACTACATTCTATTTCTTCTAAAAATCTTTCTCAGTCTAGTCCTCCTTCAGATCCTAAGTCTTCACCTAGTACGTCTACTGTACCTCTTGATTTCACACCTTCCATAGGTGAAGGTCTGTCTGGCTCTGAGGCTGGTGCTTTGAAAGATCTTTTGGGTGAATATTCAGATTGTTTTGCTTCAAAAGCCTCATCGGTGACTCCCTTGGTGGAACACCACATCAACACTGGTGACCATCGGCCACTATCGTTAGCCCCTTATCGTGTATCTGCTGCCGAAAACGAGACTATTGCTGGTCTACTCGAGGACATGTTGGAACAAGGTATCCTTCGCGAGAGTAATTCGCCCTGGGCTTCAGGTGTTGTGCTGGTTACCAAACATGATGGCTCTCCAAGATTTTGTGTCGACTACCGCCGCATTAATGCTATTACCACCCGGGATGTATATCCTTTACCTCGAATTGATGATACGCTCCATAGTCTCGGTAATGCTCGTATATTCTCCACGCTGGATCTCACTTCATTATACTGGCAAATCGAACTTGACGAGGAAAGTATCCCTAAATCCGCATTCATCTGTCGTAATGGTCTCTATGAATTCGTTCGTATGCCATTTGGCCTCTGTAACGCATCTGCCACCATGCAGCGTCTGATGGATTCTATACTGGCTGGTTTAAAATGGCAATGTTGTTTGGTATACGTAGATGATATTGTAATTTTCTCAGCCTCTTTTGATCAACATATTCAGGATCTTCGTTCGGTTTTCTCTCGTCTTCGTGCAGCACATTTATCTATCAACTTGCGCAAATGTAAGTTTGGAACCGATCGTATCTCCTTCCTTGGATATGTTATCTCGCCTACCGGGTTACACACCGATCCTGAAAAGATTCGAGCTGTGTCTTCTTTTCCTACGCCTTCTAATGTCGAAACTCTACGCTCGTTCCTCGGTCTCGCTGGTTATTATCGAAGTTTTATTGGGAAATTCTCGGTGATATCTGCTCCTCTGAATAGTTTACTGAAGAAAGACGCTCTGTGAGAATGGCTACCTGTCCATCAACAAGCCTACGAGACTCTTAAGGCCAAACTGATATCTGCTCCTGTCCTACGCTTTCCGGATTTTTCAGCTCCTTTCGAGTTGCATACCGATGGTGCTTGCAGTGCCGGCATTGGGGTGATCTTATGCCAACGTGATCCTGTTAGCAACCGTGCTTTCGCTGTCTCTTTTGCTTCCCGGTCTTTATCACCTGCTGAAAAGAACTATGGTGTCTCTGAAGTTGAGGCTCTAGTGTTGTAGTTGAAGTATAATATACATATACTTGGGACTTCTTTATTTGAAGTTCCGAGCCTGGTTTAAATATCAAGTTTTATCCTATTTTTAATAAAGCTCATCTTTTTTCTGTCTCGTATTTATACTTGTGTTAATCGACTATTTCATCTAGCAATCATTTGGGGTATAAAAAAGTTTGCTCACTACTTGACTTCTACCAAGTTTACTGTCGTAACCGATCACCAAGCTCTTCAGGCTCTTCAAAACAAACGTACAGACTTACGAGGTCGTCTTGGTCGTTGGGCTCTCGAATTACAAGCATACGAGTTCAAGATCGTGTATCGTCCTGGTTCCAAAAACGCTGGTCCTGATGCTTTGAGTCGCTACCCGGTTGACTCTGACCCATCTACTAGTCAAGCTATCATTTGCAGTTTATCCACTTCGGACCTCGCAGCAGCAGATCAAGCCAGTGACTCCTTCTGTCAAGACCTTTGTGCGTCGACTCCGTTACCCTTGCCCTTTTCTGACGAGTCTGGTATCCTCTTCTTTCGCACCCGGCCGGTGCTACCACAATCACTATGGCTTGACACATTAGAGTTGTTACATTCCAATCCAACGACAGGACATCTTGGTGCTGGACGTACACTACAACGGTTCTCTCGACTCTACTACTTTCCTAAACAAAGTGAATGGGTCAAAAACAAAGTTAACGCTTGCTCAGTCTGTCAAAAGGTAAAGAAATCCCATGTTACCCTCAGTTCTACAAGCCTTGTACACTCAACACCTGCACTTAATCCCTTCGATACAATTGCTATTGACTCCTTCGGTCCTCTCCCCACCTCGCGGTCTGGCAACAAATACATCATAGTTATACAGTGCATTTTCTCTCGGTATGTGGTGATAACGGCTGTACCTGAAAACACGGATCGTCAGGTAGTCAAGTGCCTCAGTAAGGTCATCGCTGAACATGGTATCTTCAAATCGATGATGAGTGACAATGGCAACCCTTATGCAGGTACTCTCTTGAAATCGTTGTGCATCCACCTCTCAATCAAACAGAAGTTTGCACCAGCTTATCACGCTAGCTCCAACGGGTTGGTAGAACGGTTTATGGCCACTCTGAAGAATTTAATTGTCTCATTCATAGATTTAGACTATCAGCAAGTTACTTGGGACGAGCACTTGAATGAATTCCAGCTGGCGTATAACTCTAGTATTCACGATGCCACTAAGTTCTCTCCATTTTCTCTGGTCCATGGTCACGAAGCTCGTACTCTTGCCACACCTAATTTCCCTATCACTACGATACCGGCACAAGAATACAAACAACAGGTCAAGAAATTTCTCGGTCGCGCTTTAGCTATAGTACAGTTAGAAAATGATAGAACACGCGCTCACAATGCTGCTACTTACAACGAACACCGTACCAGTCCAAATCTCTTGCTGGGTGATCTGGTGTTAATCGACTTTCCGGTTCAATCAAGCGCAGCTGGTAAACGTTCGGCTAAGTTGGTTCGTTCTTTCCGTGGTCCCTTCAAGAATAGCAAGATCCTCTCTCCCGATCGGTTTGATGTCCTCGAGATCGACAATAACAACAAGAAGTGGTCCAACATACATGCAAGCCGAATGAAGAAGTACTTTCAAGAAGACAACGGTGTTGCTCCTTCTTAATCCCCCGGATGTCGTGAAACGTCGATGTCATCGGTTCACTCATCGGTGTTATAATATTTACACAACCATTATGACTAACATTATGCAATGTGATAATATGACTAACAATCCTTCACCATGACATTCAGACTGTAATAACTAGAAAACTCAATTACTATAAATATAACCCACTATTTCTCTTAATAAACATTATCTTATTCTTATCTCAAAAAGTCTAGTTCCTGTTTATTGTAATAAATATATTTCCCTTATATTTATTATATCTCTTAAACTCTAAGCCTCACTTCCGGCACTCTATTCGACTACCGACTTCATACTTATTTTATATAGTATAGTTCAATGGAATTGTAACAAACTTGAAGGTATTAATCAAAATATACTTTAAACTGTTATATCATGATTGACTGTTACTATATAGGTTCTGCAACTATTCAAGAAAGACAAAAGAAAGTTCATAAGAAATATTGCTGTTATTGAGATCACGGATATATTAGTATTTGCTACTATAGTCAATCACTTTTCTTTGGTTCATGGTGTCGTATTTGACGCCTAATTCCACGAATATAATTACTCTTATCTTGTCACTCACTTATAATACATATAACCTATGTATTATAAGTACCATATTGCGAATACATTCCTATTGGTACGACACAGTACCAGCTCTCTCATATGTCAAACTGAGATCAGATTCCATAATCGTTCCTGGATTGGTCGAGTAGCTGCCAAATATCCTAGTTTCTCATAAATTTATTTTAGTAATCCAATCAAGGAGTCTGTCATTGATTAGATAAACTATAATGCTCTAGAAGTGCCGGATATGGGTCAACTAGCTCCTTGTATATAACAATAAGCTATGTTTCATATGTAACTGATTTTTAAATCTAATTCTACCATTTCCCAGTTTGTGGGTAAATAGTCAATTCGATCTGCGCAGGAAAAATCTTGAAGTGATAATTGAATATAAAAAGGACCTGTATTTTTATCAGGACAAACTCTCCAACTCATAAGAAAGGATTATAGAGTCTCATTTCTTTACTTTCTTTATTTTCCAATTTACATTTCCCTTTTTATTCCTCAATTATCACACATGGTTTTGAAACGAAAAAGTGTAGTCTGGAAGTTTTAGAATACAAGTGCGTTGAAGAATGGAACATGGATTAAAATTGTTATTGGTTTCAAGCAGTTAAAACTGAAATCAACAACGCCACTTTCTACTGAGGTATCGCTGTAACCCTTACCAAATTCTGGAGATACACCTGTTCATAATTTTTATCAGGCCCAAAGTTATCGATGATGATATTCCTATTGCACTTGGTAGGTAGATCTATTAGTATAGATTTTTATTTTATTCATTATGATATTTGTTTTAAACAGATTTGGATATGGTAGTTGAGGATGACGAGAATAGTAATTAAGAGGCTCATTTTTTTAGGGCATCAGAATGATGATAACGTCAATATTCTTTCAGATGTCAATATTGATCATGATCAAAGAGATGATGTCGATAATCTCTTTAATGTTTACGGCTACATCAAGTGCTCTGTAATTAGCTTTTTGATTTTTGATAGACAAGGCTGGAAGCAAGCCAAAGCTGTTTTGGAAGCTATTAGAAAAAGTCATGCCAGCGATCCTCCTGGAGTTTTGATCTCTTATTTTGTCAAAAAAGATTTGTGTGGTTTGCCTGTCTATTGTTGTACGAGAGTAAAACTCTGTCGAAGGTGGCTTTCATCAAAATATTTTCAGAAAGTTTAGTTCTTTCAATGCAGGCCCAATTTTGGCTGATTGCGTTCTCGTTGACTATCGTCTGCGTTACTACATTTTAGTAAGATAAGAGCTACAAAATTTGATTTAGCGAGTGATTTATTAAGTATGTAATTAGGTTGGAAGCAGAAATAGCTTCAATATTAAGGAAATATTAGCCATTACAACCCATGGCTTGTTCAAGCTCTAAGTACGTTACGTGCTGATGTTGATCAAGAATTTATTCCGTCATGTGCTGATTCTTATGGTAACTCTCACCATCTTGTTGATTTCGAACAATTTGGAATATGCCCTATTTTTCAGAAGATTATAGATACTTTCGGTTAAATCTTACCCTGGAGACAATATTCACTGAATTATTGTCACAAGAAAGAAAACTAATCAATAACGGAAAAGGTTTAAATATGCAAGTATTGACCCAAGGAAACTAGTCGAATATTTATATTCAAGTTTTTTTACGTTGATTAATGATAACTAAAAAATATCCTAGATGTTTTGGAAGTGAGCTCTCTTGTTGCAGTAAAACTGTCTATGATAAAGATGCTGATGTTGAATTCCATGCCGGATAACAACACAAATCCTTAAGTATTTTCAGGCGCATTGAGAACAACCAGGTAAAATAAATATCATTATCTGTCTAGTAGACAATGAATCAAATTTGCACTGACGCCCGTTCACACTTACGAAGAGTGTAAGCTGTACAATGAGCTAATTATCAGTCGCTTCTGTGGTGATCTGCTATATTATTGCTACATAAAATAAATTTATATCTATGACTTGAATACATTAAGGATGATTAAGGAACCAATTACCCAATTTAGATAGTCAGTTCTATCATATCACATACGCTTACAATAAGACAGTGACTAAGGCTTACTAAGATATGGAAGTACAGTGTGTGTCTAAGATGACAGTACTTTCGAGTGTATATATTTACGAAATAAGCAGCTATAGATAACAAGGTACATATTGGGATACCAATAACAACTGCAAAGATACATTAAAGATAGTAGCACAGAAAATAGTCCTTTTATATCATTTTATTTTATAAACAATCCAAAATAATTTTAATAACTTTGTAGTTTACATACATCTCAAAACGCTACCACACGAAGACGGTAAGACTAAATGTTTATTGTAATGAATTCGCATTCATTTTGAAGGCGATGGCATATCTTGACCTCTTGGCATTTTAGGAAAATTGACTGGCTCTGGAAGACTCGCGCATTAAGTTGTCAGGTTTTTGACAGGTTCCGAATGACACGAAAGGGAAGGACATAATGTTTTAAAAACAGGCAAGATATACATCTTAACGTATCTACACATATGGCAGCTAGAATTTCACACCATTTACAATACGTGACTTATAACCTATCAGGTCATCAAAGATTATTAGCTTTTAATGTCTTCCTAACTACTGTAGGACGTCTCCATTTCAACTATGTCACACAAAGTCCAAGAGAAAAAATAGTTAATGTTCTGGTGATTGGTAGTATAAAAGTAACATAGAAGCTGTTTTTAACAATAAAACAAAGCCACCAGCGGTGGAATCATTAATCAATGGTATTAGTTCGTCCGAATTTAAAGCGTGAAAAGCATTGTAGTTTAAAAATAAAAATGGCAAACACAAGTACGAAAAAAAGAAGAACGTTCCGTCTCTGGCCACCAAAACGACAAAGTTTACATCAGGCTGTGTAACAAGATGTACTTTACGCAAGTTCACTTGATAATCACAATCTCGGTTAATTAGACCGATATTTATTTACGAAAAATGCATGGTTTATATAGTACATTACGTTCTTAACATGAATTGGATGATTCATCTTTTTTTTTTTTTTTGGGCGTAAACCTGACGTAAGAATTGTGGTAATGCATCGTCAGCTCAAAGTGCTTCACTTGAACGTCTTTCGTAGAAGATGAAAACAGACAGGTACCTCAAGAATCTATGGATCTCTAAGAACTTACAAGCGAAATCAATGATAGCAATTACTTCAAGCACGTAAATCGCTTTCAAATAATGCTGAAGAATATATAGCTTCAGAACATGTATGACAGCTTTTGAAACAAAGTAAATAAAAAAAGGGGGGAGGATGAAAACATTTTTATTTCCTTTCAAAAACAAAATGACAATTACCGAAGCCAATAAAAGAGTAATTTTACACGATAGTCTTGACACTGAAATGGACATTTACATGCAATATGATGAGCACTCTGACCGAGAGACAAACACCTTTTACGACTTGAGAGCAGCTGCTCATTTATCACCCTTACCCGACTCCAATGAGTATGAAGCCATGGACATTGTATCTGAAGAAGAACCGGCGTTTATGGACGCGAAAGACGAACCCGTAGAAATTAAACACGAAAATTTAATTGAAGAATTAGCGCTAGAAAACTCTTTCAACGAGGACATGACAGGAGTAGAATCTACCAATGGAGAACAACCTTCAGACGAAGCAGTGTCTCGTATAGAGATTGCACCTGTCAATAAAGTGAAAAAACCAGTGAAGAAGATAGTAAAGCCAGCGAAGGAAAGATCACTGACCTATGCCGAAATGATAAAAAAGGTTCAAAGAGAGACAGACGAAGTTGAAAGCAAGCAAAAAGAGAATAGGGAAGGAGAGACAAGTATATATTTAAAATCACTATACAATAATTCCCGATCACCAGACGTCAACGATCCCAATTATCATTGCCGTGTATGTGAAATAACCTTTTCCGGTCGATACACATATGGATTTCACTTAATCCATATGCACAATATACCCGATGGAGTAGTCTTTAAGGAGGACATCAGAACACAGCATAGTGAGTTAGCTCACTTGAAGGTGATATTGTATTGCCCTAATTGTAACAAACATTTCAGCAGTTACATCACCTACATGAGCCACATGAGCTTAGTTCATACTGGCCGATGGCCTATACCGGGAAGAGCAACCTCGAATCCATACATGATGCCTGATGTTAACGATAGAAAGTTTTTCTGTCGCGTCTGTCGAGATTACTTTAATACCAAAGTGACATACCAATACCATTTGATTTGTGTGCATTCCATGACCCGTGAATCTGTCTTTTCAGAGGAGACCGAAGCTACACCTGAAGAACAGCAAACTTGTGACAATTGTCAAAAATGCTTTCACACCAAGAATGATCACGACCAGCACCGGTTACAATACCGCACTGACCGCGTTGCTAAACCCACCAGGAAAAGAAGAATAAACCCACAACCTCATCTACCACCCGAGCTGGATGATCCTAATTTCTACTGTAGAACGTGTGATTATGCCTACAAAAACGTAGCTGGATTTAAACGTCACTTGAATGCAAAGCATAATATTACAGCGCGTAAAGTACAATCACCAACACCGCCATCACCAGCAACAACTACAACAGAAACAACGATAGAAACAGCAAGAGAATTTTCACAATCACGATCACGATCATCTTCTCCTGTAGTGATTATTACAATAAGAAGACGTCCCCCCAGGGAAAACTATTGTAAGGATTGCGACAGGACATTGTCTTCAAAATACAGTTATGTAAGACACTGTAGAAGATTTCATGCTTCAGCTTAACCCCCTTTTTTTTATATATTTTTACTCGTTTAAACAAACAAAAATCTTAATACAATTTGACATTTTTTGTGTGCAATTACACCCCCTTTTCTTTTATTCTTTTTCTTGACGATGCAAATATTTGTTTATAATGCATATTGCATAAATTACAGACAGCTACGTCTAAAATAATAAGTGATGCCATCGAATTCCTTTTTCACTGTGAGAGGGGGAGAGGGAGGGGCGAAAAAGAAATTTTTTTGTATATACATAATAAAATGGTTGATTTGTTAAGTTTTTTTTTTTTTTTTTTTTTTTTATGCTGCGAACTGGAATTGATCTTGTTGAATGAATTGTTCCTCCTCATCAGAAGTTTGATTCTTTTTAACACGAGGTGGTTCTACATAATCTGAGGGATGAATAAACATACACTTGTTACCAAAGGGACAAGTCTCTCCCTCACTTTTTTTTTTTTTTTTTTTTAGTTGATAAAATAAGTATTAGATAAATAAAGGAGTGATAAATTAGTGATGACTTACCGGCAGTCTCTAAATGGATGCCAGAATTTACAGTTCTTGTTGGTACAACGAGGCCAGTGACTACATCTTGCCTTGGCATGTGGTGTGTGGTTTTGACGTTGTTGTTCAATTAATTCAGCACGGGATAAACGCTTTTTGGGGTTCTTCTTCATTTGTTGACGAGGTACAAAGACGGGTGCATCTGATGAAAGTTTGGAGCAACTCACAATAGTAGAAGATGCCCAGTCTTTTCCTTCCTCCGTATTGCTGGTGGCAGTAGCATCAGCCTTCCAAATGTACTCTTCGTTGGCTTTACCAGAAGTAGTAGTAGTAGGAGTGGTGGTGGTAATGGGAGTGGTGGTAGGTTCGGGGGTATTATTTTTATGGTTGTCGGATTCATGTTCTGGTGTCCAAACATCCGTCTCCTCTGTGCTACTAGTCGCACACGATTGGCTCTCTTCTCTCTTTGCAACAACAACATACTCCTCTTCTTCCTCCTTGCTAGCTTCTCTAGCCTCAGTAACAACTGCCTCCGTCTCAGTCACTACCTTGTTGATCTCAGCCAACACTTGTTCAGCCTCTACCAACACTTGTTCAACCACTGCTTCCTTGACCACCACTGGTGCTTCTACCTTGGGTGCTTCTTCTACCTTGGCTTCTTCTTCTACCTTGGGTGCTTCCGCCTTGGGTGCTTCCACCTTGGCTTCTTTTGCCTTGGGTGTCTCTGCCTTGGCGGCTTCAACCACCTCCACCACTTCAACCTCAGTCACTACCACTTGCTCCTCGATCTCAGGCTCTGTTTGCACAGACTCAATAATATGCTCAAGTTCCTTGAGGGTTTCTTTTTCTAATGAGAGAGGAAAAGGGGGGGAGGAATGAGGTCAGCGGGTTGACACATTTTATCAATGGGTTAATTCTTACCTTCTGTTAGGTGTGACTGTTTCTCCACCTGTCTAGTTTTTTTCTTCTTGTCGTCTTCGTTCTTAACATCTAAATAGCTTCGCGTGTTAATACTTTATTGGCAAGGAAACAAACAAAAAAAAAAAAGTGGTTTCCCATGGATATGTTTTACCTGTCTTGTTCCATTTCCAAACACCGTAAGCTGTCAAGGCAACTAAAGCCACAGAACCAGCAATAGTCAAGACACGGTGAGTATTTATTTCTTGTGCCATTAATAAGTTACAAGAGGAAAAAGGGTTTATATCAAAATAAAAGAAAATCGTACAAGGAATAAAAAGCGGGGGTAAAAAATAAAAAATAAAAAAAAATATATTAGAAAAAAAAAAAAAAAAAAAAAAAGGAGGCTTTTCAAAATTTATTTTTTTTTCAGTCTTCTTTTTGTTCATTGTTTAACTTACAAATAAGCTCGGGATCTGGACTGTAACACATTCCCCCTCATCAAACATGTGTCAACCGGGGCTATTATAGTTTTTTTGTAATTGAGGTACAAGCATGTTTGAATAGTCACGTCACATTCCGTCTTGATTTTCATCAGAACATCCGACGTCATCCATCATTTTAAACTTTACTCTAAAAAGGGATTTGCACCACAACTGTCCAGCTGCTGCTGCTGCTTCTGCTGCCTGTGCTGCTTTTTTGCTGCTGAGTAAAGCACGTTAATTAAATATTGAGGGATTCTAAGCCGTCTTCCCTCTGATCAGCCAATAAGTTGTCAGCCATCTTCAGCCTCAATTAGTAAATAAATAAAAATCCTCCTTTCTTTTTTATATTTCCCACTTTTTCTTCTTCTTAATATATCCGATGAACACCATAGCCTTGCCATCATCTTTCACTACCATGCCTTCTTGTAAGTATAAGTAATTTAATGGACTTTTTTCCCACGTGTACCTGATGATATAAGATCAGCCTCCGTCACAGACAATGGATTTTACACCGGCACTTTACCGACTCCCGCAGACGACACTGCTCATATAACGCGCGATCGAAAAAATCTGGTAGCGTATCTTTAGTGTAAATTATGTGTGTGTGTGGTGCATTAAATTAAAGGAACATATTTGTATATAAAAAAAAATAGATCATTGGCTGTGTATTAGGAGTCATTTTATTTCTATCGTTCCTAGTTGCATTCGTATTCACAATCAAATTATATCAGCAACGGAAAAAACAAGCTTATAACAATCAGGATCAGCTGGAAAAGACGTCCTTTTTGGTACTTGATCCAGGCTCACAGTTTTCATTGGCAGTGAAAAGAGCTTCTGAAGTACCAAGTTCTCCCACCTATTGACAACAATTATACCCCACCTGTAAATAACAGCCCCCCTTCTGTACCACCTATTTTATATAAATATCTTATAATACTATTTTTATCTTCTCTTCGCATCATGGTTGATACAGATAATACACCGGAAAAAAAAAGGTTGATGATGGATTAGAGTTACTTCTAGTAAGAACAGCCCGTTGTTAGGTAGAAACCAAAGCCAACTTTAGCGTATGCATACGACACCTCTATTTTATTTTCGGAAAGCGCTGTGAGGAACCCCGACGATGTGTGTATAAAAAAGACACCCGTGATCCTGCCTCATAATAAATAAATAATAGCTTTCTTATGTCATGTCTGTTTAGAGTTATCTAAGCTTGATGTATTCACGAGGTGTACGCTAGATGTAAACAGAGATATAAAATAAAAACCATGGTTACATACATGTTTGTGTGCTCCGGGCTGCTAAAATTTTTATTATAATATATAAAATGCGGGGGGAATAAAAGAAACACAAGAATACCACTGACATGTGAAATAACATCATTAAAAAAAAAAAAAGGTATAAATATGAGTATATTCTCTAACCCCCTTTTTATTTTTTTAATTATCCCCCATCTTTTTTTTATAATTTTTTTTAGTATTGATTATAATGGCTACTCAGTTAATTCCAGCTCGCCACAACAATAAATGGTTAGCGGTGCTATTGATGAAGTGGATGGGTTATTCTTCTTTTGCAGCAGCCATTGTCAGCATGCTCATCTATTGTTATAAGAAGCATACAGCCATTACAGAAGATAAAAAGACATTATTAAAGAAGAAACCCTTAGAGATTAGCATCCGATCTACTAGCAGTTTAGCTAACCTGCATGCATCGAGACAGCTCTTGACTCCTCCACCTTCCCCACAGCCTACTTATTCCACTGCTGCTGTTGCTGCAAACAAAAGCTGGAGCACACGCTTGATTGATGGTGTCATTTCGGCCACTCGTAAGCGAAAGAGAATGACCATTTCCCTGAAAAACGTAAGTCATGCACCCCGATTGATATAATTGAGATATAAATGACTCACACATTTGTTACAGACTGTCTTGTGGAATCCCAGCAGTGATGTCAACACACCTAACCACGCGTTCCATGAGAACACAGTGCCATTATTAAATAGACTTGCTCAGATTCATGATATATACGTCATAATCCACATGAACTCGGATAAAGAGCGTCATCAAATCACTCAACTCCTGAACAATAATCCCAATTTATTATTAGATTCCAGAAAGATTCTTCATTGTTCTTCAGAACAAGGAAAACTACACTTGATTCGTCATTTACAACCCCACATTCATGTTGAAGGAGGCACAGAGTCCGATGACGGCAGTTTCATTATCAATCAATTAGACAACGTTGAACAAAAGATCTGGATAAAGAAAAATACACCGCTTATGGGCAATGACCAGCTCCAATTGGCCGATAGTATCCTCAAAACCTGGATTGCTCTGTAAATTCTTTTTACTTTTTATATATACCCACACACTTATTAAATAAAAAAAATCTTGCCTAATCTTATCAGTGGAACCAATCATCGCTGTTAGCATGTGAAAAACAAAATGTCAAATGACATCTTTAAATTTAGACAAATGAAAACTACTTTATAAACGATAAATAAAATGGAGGCATCATCTTCAGAGTGACAGTGATCTCTATCAGCAAATTAGAGTTTGTAGACTTAATAATACAGGCTTATAATAAACAAATGAGCGATTCATCTTTGCTCGGTTTTAACTTAAAAATCCCCACTCGCTGTTTCGACCCTGAACTGTCGCCATACATGTGGTTGTTATGTACCATCGTTTTCTTGTGTGGAGAACTTGACATAATTCATTTGCTTCCCTTACAGACATCGTATATCACACCGGATAGCATTGTAGTAAGCCGTCATATCCTCCAAAGTACATATAAAGGGCAAGATTAAAATCTGTAGTAGCGTTGTCGATATACAAAAAAAAAAGGGCGTTTAGAGATCAAAACGTGAATAGGTCTCTTTACATCAAAAGAAAACTTGAAGCTTGTGAGGGGTCGGCGTTTTTATTACTAACAGATGATACTACAGTTAAGTTAAGAAAAACTGACCGATGGTGACTTAATGATGTCAAAGAAAAAGGCATAGTTTAAGAGAGTGACGATGACACAGGCTAAGGGAGACATATTAGAAAAAAGAACGAAAAAAGTTGTTCTAGTTGAGCATTTATGACGTGATAACTTATTTTGCAT
>NW_026252567.1:0-31700 GCF_025094135.1 Mucor mucedo | reverse complement strand
CACCGTCATTCATCATGTGATTTTTATTTTAGCTCAAATATCGCGACTAATGTACATGGTTAGTTTGGAAGGATCTGTAGTCCTCGATTTGGATGTATACTTGGCAAATCAGATTTTTTTTTTTTTTTTTTTTTTTTTTGCACCACTAAACTAACTTATCCGGTTGGGATGAATATGCATTTACTGCTTAACTTCATCACTTTTATTTACAACGCGGTATATGTAATGAGCCAATTAGACCCTTAACACATACCAAATTAAGAAGACGTAAATCGATTTAAAATCCAATGACTGTGGCTCTCAGCTTCTGTGTAAGCTTCGCAGATAATAATAGTAATTGTACTGTTTTTCCGGTTTAGATGTCCCTGAATTCTAAATTTCTACTTTGCCCAAATGACAACCCCTATAAGCATTACGGACGTTATGTAATTCTTTCCCGCCATTTTTATGTTTTGATGTAAGTTGTAAGACCTTAAATAAATGATTCCCGATAAGATATTTACTTTTTATCAATAAATTTTGGATTTGGGCGCAATGATACAGTGCAGCCCAGTATTTTTTATACGTTTAGTAAAAGCAAATGTCAATTCTTTAAGTGATTTCTTCTTTTTTTTTTTGCCGTTTTCAAATAAGTATTTTATCCTTAATACTCCAATTCTTCGGTTTTTTTATTAGATATAAAGTAGCTATTTCATTTATAAAAAGGTTTCATCGGTTTGGTATAGTTATGGTCAGTCAAAAAGTGTATTTCCGCTTGATTATTACAACTTTTTGCTATAATATGAGTTCTGATAAGTAGTCATTTTCACAGAGCTAACTTGCAATGCAAACATCTATATTCGGATTTATTTGGACTCTTTAATATTGTATCTTCGAAACATGATAGGGATTCTATTTATTGTGACGAAACTTTCCGTTATGCGATATAAATTTCTTGATAGATCAACGTCTCTTGGTCATAGGGTATTACAATGATGATTTAGGTACCATAATACTCTGAAAAAAGTAGCTACCACAATCTGATTATTAACAGTATTATTATTGAAAAAAAATAGAAGACCGGCTGTAAGAGGAATCGAACGAGACATAATAACATTAGTTCCATGGCCGTCTGTAAGTACGCTATTTATTCCCATACGGCTTGCATGATTAAAAATTATACAAACAATTGATTAGTACAGTAGTGTATGTCTGATATAATAATAATAAAATTAAATATTCATATGCATATTAAAATTATTATAATACCTAAGTTAAAATATATGGAGCTCTAGCTACAAACTCATTTATTCAAGAAATAAGATACGTTATTCAAGCTTTCGCTGCACTTCGCTTACATTAACGCTGAAATTGCTAAAAACACATGGATTATTTGTAACTCACAACCTTAGTTTTTTACGAGGTCCCGGTATAATTACTTTAACAGACTAAATTTTTATCTCTTATATAGTGTATTGAAAATATTATATACTTTTTAACATTACGGGTCTCTTAGGGACAGCCATTTTTTTTAGGTACATCCAGGGTGCGCGTAATCGTAATATCGGGTTATGATACCAAGAGGTCGATATAACTTATAGTACAGTACTAGATACAAATTTATTATAACCAGCATATTTTACAATTAGTATGTAACCCGTTTATTGTGGGAAAGTTTATTCTGTCTATTGTAAAATCTCTTCGTTGTTCTAGCTGTAATCACTATATCGTTGTATTTATTATAATTGTCACTACCCAGTATGTAGATATTCACCATTGCCAAAAAAAAAATGGCCTTCTTTAATACAAATGCAAAGTGTTTTGTTAAGTAAACTCTTTTAAAAAGGACTTTTGAATCAGGATTTGATGATACGCGATTGAAATGTATGCCTCAACATTATCCAAGCCCTGCCAGCTGTGGCCAATGAGAAAGATGAAACGTGATAATCACGTGAATATTACGTAATCATTTGTTTAATTGTACTGCTTTTGTATTGTAAATAAACAGCAAAATCATGAAATGAATCTGATTGTCTTTATGTTTACCTTGTATAGAGTAATAAGAATAAACAAATGTATAGAATAACAAGAAGGAGACTGTAAGACTAATTGTTAAAGAATACAGACAAAAAGATATAGATTTGCACTAATAAGCTTTGAAATCTGCAAAGAAGTAAAGATAAATCACAAGTGTTTAAAAACAAGTAAAGTTTATCAGAAAGAAAGAATTCGATGACGTTTATTATTATAAATCAGACAATCTTATATAGACGTTTTGACAGCTGTCAACTATGGTACAAAAATAACTAATACGAAAATGGAATAAAATAATAACAGGGTACGGAAAAACTATGATGAGAACAATACAAAAATAGAGTAAATCAAATAAGGGTACGGGAAAACTATGATGGAAATAATATGAATAATAAGAAAAATAAAGAACTAAACAAAACAGGAAGGTAATAATAAAATAAGTGAGATACGAGAGAGAGCGACGAAATAACAATAAAAATAATTGTAACTGAGAAAGAAGAGAATTTCACGAGTAACCGACTAAGATAATTAACAACCTGCCAATTTTAGAAAAGCAGCAAAAAGACGCGAACTGAACCTTCGGAGAAAGAATACCAGAAAAACTTCTAGAACACCAAAAATAGTTTCACCGCAATATTATTTGTCGGGTCTTTATCACGTATTTTTAGAAACTCTTTTCTCACCGCCAAACTCAGTACCAACTAGATCTCCATTTCTCAGACAAGATTAACGCGCCATTCCACAAATGAGGGAACCAGAACCAAGGAACAAAGAAGAATAACCAAAATAATATTACCAAGCCACTTTTAAAGTGAACGAAAGCGATATCATTACCAAACTGCGCACGCATCAAGTACCGCCCACCTAGCTTGAAGTTCCACTTTCAAAAGAGCGTATCCACAAAACTGTAGACATTCACCTTCGAATTCAACCAACTTTGAAATTGTTCTTGAGCATCAGACACACCAACAACGGGCACCATGTGTTCAACCTCCTTATTATACATTTTCAATAAGTCACCGTTTACCGCGTGTTTCAACCTAAGACTATTAGACCCAGTCAAATGGTAAGTGCCATTCTTATTGACTTGCAACACCGTAAAAGGACCTAACCATTTATCCGAAAACTTAGTTTTGGGGACGACATCCTTAAGCAACACCTTGTCACCTATTTCGAACTTCTTTCGAAACACAACTCGTCCATCGTAACGCTCTTTGGCCTTCAGTTTTCTTTCATCAGACTTGAGCCTAGCCACCTCACGAACCTTGGACATTTTTCTTTCGATCAAAAGGACCCGATCGCGGACCTCTTCTTCTTCTTCGCCGATAACAAAATCGAGACGGGGAGCTACCCAGACAGCAGGAGTTCTCATTTCATAACCAAATAAGAGATAACTTGGGGTATATCCAGTGCTTGAATTCTTAGTCGTCCGAATGACCATCAACGCTGTATCGACATACTTATCCCAATTTGCAATGTTTTCTTCATCTCGAGCAATCTTAGCTAACACTGAC
This sequence comes from Mucor mucedo, assembly GCF_025094135.1. Lineage (NCBI taxonomy): Eukaryota > Fungi > Mucoromycota > Mucoromycetes > Mucorales > Mucoraceae > Mucor > Mucor mucedo. Next base: position 28,173 of record NW_026252567.1, on the reverse strand, counting down.
ACCAAGCTGTAGTTCAACCTTTCGCACATGCCGTTACACTGAGGACGATAACTAGTGGTCATGATATTTTTACACCCGATTTGCTTCAAGAACTCATGCACATACGTAGAAATAAAATTTGAACCGCGATCGCTTAAACAATAACGAGGAACACCCCAGTCCTTGACAATACTATACAAGAATTCTCCAGTCGTCACCTCATTAATATCAGGAACCGCCATAGCAACAGGCCACCTAGTCAAATAATCAATACCCGTTAGGATATATTTATTTCCGCGTTCAGTAGATTGCAAGGGACCTATAGCATCAACACCGATCATTATGAAAGGATCCTTAGTAGTTTTGAAAACAACACCCGGGTTGGAACGGATATTTTGTATACGAGCACGGAACTGACATGTGTCACACGACTTGACAACGGCAGTAACCAACTTCCTTCCATCGTGTACCAAATAATTACGAGAGACCTTATCCAGTGTCTTAGAGATTCCCAGATGACCTTCCTTGTGTACTTCAATTATTTTCTGAAGAGCATTACCTTCGTGTAATAGCATCCTACCAGTTTTCTTCTCAATCAGCACACCATCATCATCAATCATTAACAAATTAGCCCTGTAGCGGATTTGTCGAGAAACACCATCAGTAACATCCTTAGGATAAAACCCATCAGTTAAGTAGTTATAAATGGATATAAACCACGGAAAAGACATAAGACCCATTATGAAAAATACAGTTAAATAACAACTCCAATTATTTAAAGGGAAAATCAACCAATTCAAAGGTAAACAGAATATTTTAAACAAGTATTAGAGAGAAGGGATACAAGAAATAAAAGTTTTAGACCAAAGTTAAAGAAGAGATTAAAGATTATGTTTTTATTTAAAATAAACTAAGTTATTTATACAATCTACGAATAGATTCATCTGCACATTTTTTTTTTTTTTTCTAACAATATTACTAATATTAAACGATCCTAATGATCTCATCGAGGTTACCGACTTCAAGATCCACGATCTTTCTGGACAAGGGATCTGCTGGATTCGATTTTCCTGGTCTATACCTAATCTCGAAATCATAGTCCATTAAAGACGCCGCCCACCTTGACAATTTCGGGGTACCCTTCGGATTTGCAAAGACGTATACCAATGAGCTGTGATCCGTGATCAACACAAATTTCTTGCCCTTCAACCAATGTTTGAAGTACTTAACGCCAGTTACCACCGCCAAAGCTTCCAAATGGTGAATAGACCAAGTCGACATACTAGAACTTAAGACCTTAGACCCATACGATAATACTTGTTCATTCTCGAAACCATCCCAAGAGTCCACTTGACTTGCGATGAATGATATTCCCTTGTTCGAAGCGTCACACGAAACACATTGAACACGTTCGCGCAAAGGCGCAGCCAAAACCGGAGCCGTTATCAAAGAGTTCTTTAATAAATCGAAGGAAACTTGTTGTTCTTCACCCCACTCGAAAGCACAGTTCTTCTTAGTTAACCGGATTAAGGGTTCAGCGATTTCTCCATACCGGTGAACATACTTGCGGTAATAGCCACTAAGACCCAAAAAGCTCCTTATGTCGGTTGCATTTGCTGGCACAGGAAAATTCTTGACCTTCGTAATGTTACGTTCACCAGGAGTGTTTCCTTCCGCACCTAAGACATGACCTAAGTATTCCACCTTATCTTTACCAAAAAAGCACTTCTTACGCTTAAGTTTCAAATTGGAGGCGACGCAAGCTTCGAATAGCAACTCTAGATGGACCTTGTGTTCTTCCATGGTATTGGAAAAAATGAGTATATCGTCCAAAAAGACCGAACAGAAATCACCAATAAACTCCTTAAATATAGAGGACATTACTCTTTGGAATTGTGCGCAACCATTTGTGAGACCTTGAGCTAATCTTTTGTACTGAAAAGTACCCTTGCTAGTAATGAACCCAGTAACTTCAGCACCTTCCTTCAACGATAATTGATGATACCCAGACGTACAATCGAAAGTGGAAAACACCTTAGCTGAACCCACATCTTCAATCAACTGCGAAACAGTAGCCGTAGGATAATTCTCCTTTATGATTTGCTTATTCACAGAACGAAAGTCAACCACAGGACGCTTAACCGAAGTTTCCTTTTTATTCACCAAAAAGAGACAGCTTGACCATTCACCTTGAGAGGGCTCGATTATATCAAGATCCAACATTTCTTGCACATGTTGATCCACTAGCTCTTGATCCGACCAACCAAGACGAAAAGGACGATTCCTTACGGGTACAGCGTTATCCTTAAGCCTAATACTTGCTGAGTAGCCCTTGATGCATGTAAGACCTGAGACCTCAGAAAAGCAAGATTTATATTTTTCGATCACCTCGCGTAGCTCTTCATCAACACCTTCGGTGATATTGTCGGCGTTATACTCCAGAACCTTCTTGTCATCAGTACTGTTGTTCTCATCACCAGGGATCAAGTCATCCTCCAAAGTACTACAATACTTTTGGCTAGCCGCGACAACATAGATTTCTTGCTCCTGTTTGGACTTGAAGGGCATACGATTTACATGAGAAGTACGACCTTGAACCTTGATGATACCAGACGAGGTTGGCACCCTTATTTGGGAGTGAACCAAATCCAAAGAAACACCATACGCTTGAAACCATGGGACACCCAACAAGCAAATTTCAGAACCATCTTGCACCGCCATGTGCTCAGGCCTGATTTTACCACCTATTTCAACCGGTACATCCATAACAACATTTGAAGGTTTAGGAACCTGATCTTGGTTGAATCCAATAAGATGTAGACTATCACCATTTGGTACAAGACCAGCAGCAGCACAAACCTTCGATCCCAGAATCGAAACAGACGCACCAGTATCGAACACCGCCTCGATGAATTTGCCATTAATGGAAATCATGGCACGAAGAGGAGAACTAGATTTCATCTTCTGTAAATCATACGGGTAACGATAGACAGATTCAGCATCACTAAACTCCAAATCACCTTCATCTTCAGATAACTGCATGACATCAGAGCTGGTAGAACGACTTGAAACAACACCATAGTCTTCATCAGAAGCAATAGATGAAAAATCATCATCGATATCAACTTCGTTGACTTCCATGGGAGCACTAGTACCAGGTAAATCCTTCAAACCAGCAATGACCTTATCTGTTACACCAACAGACTTATTCCTAGCAACAACCTTAGATTCGCGAAGATACCTAATACCATCAATAATTTCAGCAGCAGCCTCCTTGTCCAAAGATAACCACTCCGCCATAGATATTCCCGCTTCGGTTCCTAAAAGCTTAGACCAAATTTTTGACCTTTTTAATTTAACAGGGTACCGCCTAGCCTTATTCCTAGTCTTGCGCTTGACTTGCTTTTGAAACCCAGAACTAACGACCTTACGATTTGAGGATCCAGCCATAGCTTCAACAGATGGAGGCGCCATAGCCCTTCGTTTGACACCATTGGTCAAAATTTCATTCGCCAAAATTTCCTTAGCACCATCGACCACCGTATCAACCAGTTGGACTTCTTGAGAATTTAGAGGATTTTTATTTATTTTGGGAACATCAGTAACCTCATTATTTACTGATGCTCGTTCTCTTTTCCCGACTCGGCAGAAGAATCAGCAGTATTACCCAAAGGAATACTATTACTACCAGTAGCAGGATTAGAGGCAGGAGCTTGACCTTGATCACGCAAAAACTTGGGGCAATCATACTTCTTATGACCAACTTCACGACAATAAAAACAAGTGAAGACAGGACGAGAACCATTATTACCATTGTTGCTATTGTAGGAGACGAAAGGTTTAGGTTGACCTTGTGCAGCACCTTCATTCAAACGCACCAAATTAATACTGAGCTGTTCAAGTTTAGCCACCAAAGAATGGACGTCGGAACTAGCCACAGAAGAGACATCGGAAAAACTTGACCTAATCGAAGGCTCAGGTTTATAAAGACCTTTCTCAGAAACAGCAGTACGACCAGAAAAATTATATTTCAAGAGACTCTTCTCAACTTGCTTGGCCTTGATTTTAGCACCCTCAAAAGAACTAGGAGTACCGTCCTTTTCTACCTCAAAACCGATATCAGAACGAATAGCCGACAAGAACGTACGAATCTGGAAGGCATCACTTTTATTCTCCAAAAGTTCAAAAAGTTCTTCCATCTTCAAGGCAACATCATCAATACTGTCGCCTTCGCCTTGCTTCATGTTCTGGAGTTGACTCCACCATTTATCTTCTTGGTCAGCCAAATATTGTTTCTTGAATAAGGTAGTAAATTCATCCCAAGAATTTGCCTTGACACCAATGACATTAAACCAAGTTTCAGCCTTTTGAACCAAATGATCACTGACGAGGAAAAGAACTTCATCATCCGTAAGCTTAGCAGAAACCTTCAAACGCTCCATTTTCTTGAGCCAAGTATAAGCCACATTTCCCAAGTCTTCACCAGAAACAGAAACGCCAGAAAAGCTACGCGGTTCACTAACACGCCAGTTAAAGCCCTTTTTCGTAGTTAAAGTATCAGAACCAGATTTTTGAGCCATTGTAGAGAGCACCTAATTACTTGTATTTAATAAACTTTCTCTGGTAGATCGGACCACTTGAAATGAATCTGATTGTCTTTATGTTTACCTTGTATAGAGTAATAAGAATAAACAAATGTATAGAATAACAAGAAGGAGACTGTAAGACTAATTGTTAAAGAATACAGACAAAAAGATATAGATTTGCACTAATAAGCTTTGAAATCTGCAAAGAAGTAAAGATAAATCACAAGTGTTTAAAAACAAGTAAAGTTTATCAGAAAGAAAGAATTCGATGACGTTTATTATTATAAATCAGACAATCTTATATAGACGTTTTGACAGCTGTCAACTATGGTACAAAAATAACTAATACGAAAATGGAATAAAATAATAACAGGGTACGGAAAAACTATGATGAGAACAATACAAAAATAGAGTAAATCAAATAAGGGTACGGGAAAACTATGATGGAAATAATATGAATAATAAGAAAAATAAAGAACTAAACAAAACAGGAAGGTAATAATAAAATAAGTGAGATACGAGAGAGAGCGACGAAATAACAATAAAAATAATTGTAACTGAGAAAGAAGAGAATTTCACGAGTAACCGACTAAGATAATTAACAACCTGCCAATTTTAGAAAAGCAGCAAAAAGACGCGAACTGAACCTTCGGAGAAAGAATACCAGAAAAACTTCTAGAACACCAAAAATAGTTTCACCGCAATATTATTTGTCGGGTCTTTATCACGTATTTTTAGAAACTCTTTTCTCACCGCCAAACTCAGTACCAACTAGATCTCCATTTCTCAGACAAGATTAACGCGCCATTCCACAAATGAGGGAACCAGAACCAAGGAACAAAGAAGAATAACCAAAATAATATTACCAAGCCACTTTTAAAGTGAACGAAAGCGATATCATTACCAAACTGCGCACGCATCAATCATCAAATACCGATCTTAGCTCAGTTGGTAGAGCGGGAGACTGTAGTGTATATTGTCATCTCTAGGTCACTAGTTCGACTCTGGTAGATCGGAATCATTTTTCCTTATTTTAATAAATGTGGTGTGTGTAGACATTACTTTTATCACAAATATGAATTATTCTATTTCATTTCTAATTATAAAGAGATCGAAGAAAGGTACAACATCATATTAAAATAGATACAGTTACTGCATTATATTTTCTGATTTTTCATTTTGGAATAAAACTGTGCGAGGTTCTTTATGTGAATTTATAGCTACTGATACTATCAAGCAGACTACTGGATCTAATTTTTATTTATCCTTCCGATACTGAAAAGATAGCTTGTTAATTGGAGCAACCACCTGGTGCACTAAAGTTAGGATACCGTTTGATCAACAATTATTAATACATCAAATTACGGGAGCAACCTTTGTGCTCAGAATCTATTAATATGTTATTTATTAGCCACCTATCAAATTGCAATGCTTCAGATAGTATAAATATATACTCGCCACAAGGTTTCACTCTGAGAACAGCCTTCAACAGTATGCTGATAACCAGCGGGGTCATACGTGATTTATGAAAAAAAAATTATACTATTGTCCATCCTTATTGTAATGTGGCAATTATTACTGTTATTTATAAATGATATCCTCAATAAATACATTTACAAATAATGACCAATATCTCATAGCTGCTACGTTCCTATGACCCGAACTAATGTCGATCTGATTTGATTCAGCTCTTGAAGTATGCCTTAGAAGACGAGTTTACGAAACTGCAGGAGTTCTAACAACGTAACTCTCAATGTTCTTAAGCAATTTCTACTACGCATTTTTATTTCTGGAAAATTATTTACCGTGCGTACCTGATTTTTCTCGGCGATCGGTTAAAAAACGACTAAATAGGAAACTACCTTATTTTTGGCTTGCAAAATGCATTACTTTCTTTTCTGAAAAATCTAAGCAGAGGGAAGTTTATTCTCTTCGTACACAAAAGTCTCTTAAACTATGTCATATCATGTCAGTTAAAAAATACACACTTCGAATTTGAGTGCAGATTGAATTTTTACATAAATGTCAATTTTTTTTTCGAGTCGGCCAAAAAACGACTAAATAGGAAATGCCATGTCTTTTGACATAAAAACAGATTTTATTTCAATTTATGAGAACTTTAGCCATAGAAACATTTAGTTTTGTCATAGAAGTTGTTTGGCAGATTCTACTATAGCGTAGTACGACAATGCTGTCCTTGCATAACTTCGAGCTTCCGCATATTAATCTACATAAACTCGATATGTTACAAGGTTGTGTGACTAACCGGAGAATCAATAAAAAAAGTGTATATAAAGGATCTGCTTAGATCCATTAATGCAATTATTGACCAAGTCAAATTAAATTTATCATTATGAACACTTCTACTGAAAAAAGTAACATTCTGCTATTAAAAAACCATGAATAGTAGCAAAAAAATTAATTTTTTATTTTAGTTCCCTCAAATAGAAGTAGCGGTAGTAGCGCCAGCAAAATAGGATCCACTGTCTATAATGATATTGAATCTTACCCCCAAGAAAAAATTATTGCCAATGGCTATAATCCGAAAGATGATCCTAATCACCCAGTGGTAGTTATTTGCTTATGTGCATGCTCTAGATATGATTATAATTCGTTAACCAATTGTTATGTAGAACTGGCCCAAGGGAAAAAAATACAGTGGTCTCATTGTGGTATCGTGTAATTCATTTATGGGCTACTTTTCTTCAGCAGTCTACGTAAGCTGACAGGAAATAAATACTGAATACAAGGGACTTGTCTGACCGCATTTTTTTTTATATGTAGATGCCTGCTACAAATGATATTATGATTTACTTTAATACAAGTCTTACGGTATGCAATAAATAGATTCACAAAAAAGATTTAGTTTGAATTGACTCATTTTTTTTAAAAAAATTGTAGACCATTAATGCAACAATTGCCCTCTTTTTACTAATGACTGCTCTTGCTGTAAGTTCATAATCCAACTTTAATTTCATCGGTAACTTATGACTTTTCTTTAGCCTCTCATTTGGGCTCCACTTAGTGAGCGTATTGGCAGAAGGTAAGAAAAGAGGCAATTGACTCGATAAAAAAAAGGAATAGAAAAAGAAAGGGTATATGTAAAAATTATTTTTATTAGATGGGTGTATATTGTTTGTATGGCACTATATACAGTGTGCACCATCATATGCGGTATCTCCACTAAGCTAGGATTGTTCTTTGTATTCCGTTTACTTCAGGGAATATTTGTCAGTGCCGGTCAAGCAGTAGGCGGTGGTAGTGTCTCAGATATTTTCGAGCCTCAGGATCGTGGCAAGGCCATGAGCATTTATATCTTAGGGTAAGGAATAATTCCTCTGACCAATTTAGATGTGATCTGATATTTTACCCTCAATTGTAGTACAATTCTTGGCCCTGCCATTGCCCCTATTGCTGGTGGTTATATCGATCAATTTTTAGGATGGCGGTGGATATTTTACATCAAGACAATTATGGGTGGCGTCCTTACTATATGTAGTTTTCTTTTTATCAAGGAAACACTTTATCATCCTGATGCCGAACAGCCTCCTCCTCTTACAAACATAAAGGAGCGTTTACAGAGACTCAAGTTCAACCCAGTAAGTTTTTCTCTTTTCATGTGTAAATTTACATACTGACTAATTTTTCTCAGCTTGGCAGTCTTGAGCTTTTATTACAGCGCGAAGTGTTGGTATCTTGTATCCCTATGAGTGTGGCATTTGGCTGGTTTTATTTCTTAGTGACAATTCTTCCTTCAACTTTTGGAAGCATATATCACTTTTCTGCCGGTGCAATTGGTCTCTGTTATGTAGCAGGTGGTATTGGCAACACGTTCGGGTCGGCTGTTGCTGGTATATTGTCCGATAAATTATATGCCAAGGCAGTTATAAGAAATGGAGGTGTAAAAAAAAGCGAGTTACGGTTTAAGCCTATATATTTTGGTGTACCATTGATGGTGATAGGACCTATTATGTATGGTTGGTTTCTTCATGCCGGATTGCATTGGATTGGACCTCTTATTGCTAACGTCATATGTAAGTAAAAAGTAGAAAAAAAGGGGAGACCATGATATACAGGAAACTAAAAAAAGCGTTTTATAATAGCTTGTATTGGAATCATGTTTACGGTTACAATTACCAGTGCTTACTTGGTTGACGCTAATCCTTCAAAGGCAGCATCAAGTGAGTGACTTTTTTGCTTATTATTCTTCATTTGCTGATATGATTGCATGAATTTTATCTTTATAGCTGTAGCAGTGGCTAACTTTACAAGAAGTGTATGCGGTATGATTTTTTCCCTCACTGCCGTACAGATTAGACAATCACTTGGTGATGGATGGTCCTAGTAAGTAGAGAATAGTGTAAACTAATGGACAAGTTTATTAATCATATTTTTTTAGTACATTGATGGCCTTGATGTGCCTTATATTTCATCTTACTTTAATTCCCATTGTTCAAAAGTTCGGTCAAGAGTGGCGAGAGGGGAGACAATGAAACCCATTTATTAGTTTTAGCAAGGTTCAACTCCATATAACATGCTTGGTTGTTACCTCTAACTATTTATATACATTCAAATAACCTTATGTTAATAATATTTAGTATTTAATAAAAGATAAATGAAATAAACAAGTTATGATATCAATCCTACTTTGCATTTATTTACGCGCTACCAAATTTAGAAGGTTAAAAAGTTCCCATCCCACGGTCTTTTGTTTTAAACAGTTGAATCACAAGGACACAAAACAAGAATTCTGGTTATAAAAGACCAATAGGTAAGAGAGGAAATATATCTTTACACTTTTTATAAACAAGAAATGCCCATGGTCAAAAATCTGGAAAATGTTCATCAGGAATTGATGGATATTGCTCGACAATCAAACAAACTCTCGTATACCAAGTATAGTTTTGGTGATGTTGAAAAATTGCAAAATCGACTTCGTCTCATTGATTCACAGTACAATGAAGCTCGGTTCAGAGATATGACTTCGGATAATGGGTGTTACGAGGAGGAAGGTCAAGCTCAAGTCTCTGATGAGTTGGTCAAGGTTCACAAGACACTTCGCATTATGCTTACTCGCATTGATAATTGATATTTTCTCTGTTGGGTCGGGCTCTTCGCTTGTCTCAAGACTTGCAAATGCATACATACCATTTTTTGTTATTCTTTTATCTTCACCTTCCACCTGGTTTATAATATTATTCTTTATAAAATCAATAAAATGCAACATGCAATGCAAAGTGTACATCTGTCTTAAGATGATGCCATTTTAGAAGGGCAGATTCAAAAAACAGACCCAGAACTACTTTTAGAAGTTAATAAAAATGGGGGGAGGAGAGGAAAAGAGGGAAAGATAGGTTGATGTAAAGTAGCTCACCTACATTTGTATGCTTTAATTCTGCGTACTTGTGATACGCTTGACTTTTAAAAATAATCACTTCTGATACCTACATACTTTGATTTACAACAGCGAATATATTAGATACTGATTTTTTGGTATGAGTTTGGGTCGAGATGTTTTATTTATCTCAAGTGTAGTATTTAATTCAGAAAAACCATTTTTTTTAAAAAAAACAGATAGCTGTTGTGTAGCAATGCCAAATGCCAGAGCCCTCCCATTTTCCTAGAATGATTTTTTTTTTTTTTTTTTTTTTTTTTTTGGTGTGATAGCAAGAAATGACAGCAGTTTTTCTTTCTTATTTGATGATGGTAAGCAGTTAATCACTTTGAAAACTGCTAGGATGATATAATGTTTTCCTTGATAGTCAATGCATGCTACAGGTTTGAGATTTATAATAAGTGATCAGATTTAATCAATATCTGCATAAAAAATACACACTATTTCTTTGACTCGACTCCAATTATTATAGAGTTCGCTTTTGTTGAATGTAATTCATGGTTTTGTAGCCTTATTTGGAAAGTTTAGGTAATGGCAAACAATCAATTTAAAGCTCATGGCTTCAAAGAAGTAAAAATTAATAAAGAGGAGCGACAATTTTTTGGCGAAACGTTATTTGTTCTGTTTTTTTTTTGTGTCAGCGGAAAATCTCAAAGCTTGCGTTTCAGTAATTAGCTTTAAGATATTAAAGGTTGACAGTGTTTAGTGGTATACCATTTATTCATATTATCGCCCTATCATCAACGGTACCCCTAGTACCCCCCAATTGTCCAAACTAGGAAACTAAAACGGACAACCCCCAAAAAGCTGCGGAAAATAAAATAAAAAATCCTTGGGGGTGAAGCGAACTTTTTTTTGTGTTTTATTCTTTTCCAAAGTACTACCATGTCACAAAAAGCTTCTTATCCTACAGCTCCTATAGCTTGGATGAGTCAAGCGTATGAATCCACCCCTAAAGTTGAACCGGAGCCACCGCGTCCACAACCCGTCATTGCAAACACCTCTACAGAAAGGTAAAAAAATAGAATGCATGTTTTAACAAAGAGACTCAATTTAAAGAATATAGCATGGAGCGTCCTGAATCACCTACGTTACCACCCGAGCAAGATCCTACTACTACCAAGACTATTACACCACCTTCTCCTCGTCGTTACGACTATATCGATACTTCCAGGCCTCCGCCGCCACCTCCTTCAGGTAATACATACATACACATGTATAATGTATGTAGATAAAAAGGGAGAAAGGTACTAAATGCTTCTTTTTTTGCTGTTGCTGTTGCTAGCACACTACTATGCACAAACCATGGATAAGGTCAACAAAGACCCACCACTCCCTCCTGCTCCTTTAAAAGTCAATACACAACGTCCGTCCAAACCCAACACCACTCAGCAACAGCAACAACAGCATTATCAACATCAAAATCAACAACGTAAATCGAAACGACCTATTCATATGTCAGATCATATGGCAGCTGCTATTGAATTAAGTGTCAGTCCAAACGTCGCACCGGCTCCCGCTGCTGGTATGTACTGGTCACGTGCCATCACGTATGGCAGAGGTCCTTCCCGACCTTTACGTGCTCACTCAGCCAATTTGATTGGAGAGTATTTGTATGTATTTGGAGGATGTGATGTTAAGGTGTGTTTCAACACATTGTATGTTCTTGATATGGGTAATTAGAAAAGTTTGTAAAAAAAAAACAAAGAGAAAAATTAACGCCATGAATCTATAAAAATAGACACCCTAACATGGTCAAAACCCCGTACATCAGGACAGGCACCACCACCTTGCCGAGCGCATTCATGTACGACAGTGGAACGAGAAGTGGGAGGTAAAAAAACCTATCATCTTTATGTGTTTGGTGGTGGAGATGGACCGAATTATTTCAACGATTTGTATGTATTGAATATTGATACCCTGATTTGGAGCAAGCCAAAAACGGAAGGAGAGCCGCCTTCCCCCCGTCGAGCCCATACAACGTGTATATGGAACGGAAAGATCATAATTGTGGGGGGTGGGGATGGTGCACGTGCGCTGGCGGATGTGCATACTTTAGACGTCTCTGACCCACACGCTCTTAAATGGTCTTTATTGAAACCAGAGGGAAATCCTCCTATTGCCAGAGGATATCATACCAGTAATCTGATCAAGGATAAGTTGATTGTTTATGGCGGGAGCGATGGCCATGAGTGCTTTAGTGATGTACATATTTTAGACCTAGGTAAGGATTCCTTCTTTCATATCCACCGTAACTGAAATTTATCATCAAATATTAGTCTCCAATACCTGGAATCAGATGGATTTAGATCGTGCCGTGCCTCGATTAGCTCACTCTGCAACACAAGTAGGCTCTTATGTATTTGTTATTGGTGGTCATGATGGGACAAGATATTCAAACGAAGTATTGCTCCTGAATTTAGGTACAAAAAGAAAAGAAAAAGGTAAAGGATCAAAAATTTAACGATAATTTAAATAGTGACAATGAGTTGGGAAACAAGGAAAATCTACGGCGGAGCACCAAGTGCCAGAGGCTATCATACCTCTGTATTGCACGATTCCAGGCTTTATATACTGGGTGGATACGACGGACGACATGTATTTGAAGATGTATACATGCTGGAATTAAGCGCTTGTGCTTATTTACCACAAATCACCAATTTTGAAATCGATGTTTAAGAGCAGTCTTTCTTATAGATGCCTGCAATAAATAGTGATAATCGTCAGCTTTAAAAATCATTCATAAAACTATCATATTCTGCTATATGCTGACATTCATACTGGAGGTTTTACCCTCGTGAGCCTTTGGTTTTAGTGCTTGACTTCCGTTCCTTTTTTTATGTGTGATATTACTATTCATATTGAAATATATAAAAGGTATTATTTAGTGAAAATCAGATTATGTATATGATCAGACCGTTGGAATGAATAGGTGTCTAAGAAAGAGGATATCGGCTTGACAAGGTCCGTGCTTCCAATCTGAAGATAACAACATAAATGTTTCGCAACGTTGTAATACCCAATAAAAAGCCGTAGTCACTTCAGTTGTTTGTAATAATCTGTCTAAAAAAATTCTTTTGAACCGAAAACGTCATTTTTAGTTCATAAATTATTTTCTACATACGAAGCGTTTCTTCATAAATATGTAATATATCGACCATAACATACGAACAACCGCAAACCTTTATAGTCAACAAGCCTATTTGATGTTAGACAGTCAAGGGTGGTGCCTAGCTGTCTATCTCATTAATCAATTTTCGGCTGAAGAAGACAGTTAATTCTTATACGACTTAAGCTCTTTATCCAGCTGTGAGTAAACGCATAAATTCGCCTTACCAAATCGGGATAACAGACTGCTAAACTGGACTGTTTAAAAGAGCAGTACAGAAAAAAATCAGAGGAAAAAAGTATAAAAGACTCGAAAAAGTAAGCAACCTATTTGTTTCTTTAGTGACCGTACTCTACAGGATCTGTATGCAGTATGTTTCAATTCTACGTTTTCTAAACTAGATACAATCCCAAAGTTAGTCGATGATTTTCAGTAGACCTTCTTTTGAGTGAAGTGTGCCGATTATTGTTCTCTGAACAGTTTTCGTCAGTTGATGATCTCGCCTGTCTTTATTCCAAGGACATGGCAAGGAAGGAGCTACAAGTCTGATAACTTATTTTTTTATTATGAATTACAAATGAAATAATCAACACAACTGGTTGAATCAAAATGACCAGAAAAGGGTTTAGGGTTTATAATACAGTATGAAACAAAAAAAGTTTTTTTTGACATTAAAATATTATTCGATCAGAAAACATCGCAAGTATTGATCATGGTTTCGTTTTGCGTGAAACCGAAGTTTTTTCTAAGTGTAGTCGTGGGCTGTTAAGTCCATTGTTGCAATGATCTATTCCAGTGGTTAATTCCGAAAATGTCATTTAAGTACTACGAGATGGTAACAGTGAAATTGTATGTATAAAAACTACTTCATCAAATGTTCGCTTGCATACCTGGCCATTGACTCTTCGAATTGCCTCTGCACAATTAGTTGACCTGGCTGTACAGTCAAATGTTAGCTGTGATGGAAAAACTCCATTGGCCTCTCTAGAAGTCGAGACTCGATGATAAGGAGGCAGAATATTGTCCACGAGGGAAATGTCTAGAACTCCGTATTCTTTTCAAACGTATTTTTTAGAATTACGTAATGGTCTACACGTCGATTGACATGCCATATCGTCTAAAGTTCATAGGATGATCGATTTCTGTTTTTCATAAAATCTGCTTCATTGTCTTTACAAGCTACTGCTGGAACGCAGATATTCAACTACCAAGTTCCGATTTACTTGGGAGGTTTTTGCATATGTTTCTATTAAGTAAATGCCCAAACATTATGAATATAAACAATTAGATCATTCTGACATAAGCTCTTGTTTATCAGCCTATAAATAAAGCTGATTCACACACTTTTTTCTTTCCCTTAACATACTTCTTCCATCGTAGGAAAGTAACCGATAACGTAAAAATGTTAGTTAGTAATGGCTCTTGTTTCTTTCAAAATATGTTAAATCGGAAAAGCTATATTGCGGCTGCGGCTAGTCTCTGCTATAGCAGGGCGACCTTCTAGGCAGGGTTCTTGAGCTTTGGAACTCACAGACTGTGAATAACAAGGTTTCACTGTAAATAGGTTTAATCATACTGGCCTGCTGGTCTTAGCCAGAATTGCTGTAAGTGGTATAAAAAAAATACGCTCGAAAAAAATACGGAGGTCTAGACATTTCCGTCCACGAGCGATCCTCTGAGGGAATGAGAACATTCTCAGCGGCAGCAACAGCAACAGCAGCAGCAACAGCAGTAGTAATAGTGGATGGAACTATCACTAATTTCTATGGTTCAGACAATTGTCATCGCTGATGAATATTTTTTCTTGTAAAAAATACGAGACCAAAAAGAAAAAGATGTTTGGCTATCTATTAATTGTGTTGCAATAAAACGTATGGCTTATACCCATAATGTTCTTCTCCAGCCTTTAAAGTTTTTTACGGATGAGAGGGTGACTTTTCTTTTTTATGATAAAATAAAAAAACACGAAATCACACTTTTTTTTCCCTTTCATAATAAACAAAAATGTCAGCCATGGAAGATAACGTAAAGCATTACGAGTTGATTCTTGTTAATGTAGGCTTGTTAACATGTTTTATTTGTAGGACGTTAACGTAGCTAAACAAGAACAAGTAAACTTAGTTTCTAAATTCTACCCCTCTCGATAATTAACTCAAGTCTTTTAAATAAAAAAGGTACCACCAAACGATCTATTACTGCAACATTTGGAATCCATTAAAAGCAATGCACCTCAGAACAAGGAAGAAGTAAAGTATACATACGCACCTTTTATTTTTATTTGAAAATAGGCGCCCTTGAATTAACAAGATATATATTTATAGTTTTATCAACAATCCTTTCAAATATTCTCGACCTTGAATCGTTGTGTCAAAGGCAACGATGCCACCTCTTATAAAGATGCCAAGTAAGACACCCCTTTCAGACGTCACTCTGACACAACTTAATCATTTAAAAAATAATAGGAAAAGCGAAATCAGCGACATTGTTTCTCAATACGTCGACCTTGTTCATGAATTCCCAGAGACCAACCGAGTACCCATTTGGGACATGGCCAATTTACTCTATTTTTCTGACGTACCTTGGTCTACCAGTTTGAACGATTGGATCAATGAACATGTAGCCATCCCCGACGATAAAAACGAGTTTGAAATTGCCGTGCATCAAATATTACGTGGTAACGCCATTGAAGCTATCGATCAATTGAATGCGATCGCAGACTTGACAGAAGCTCAACTTGCTACCATTAAGATCATCACAGATCTTCTTGACCAGTTTCAACATCTGCAAGGCGACCAAACCACCTATGCAGCTCAATGGTCTTTATGGCATGAATTATGTGCTACAGAACTCTGCAACTTTATTAACATGTGTGAAGAAGTAGGAGACTCCAATGTGGATCAAGAGATTCGCGTGATATTTGATGTCTTATGTGGCGATGAAGACACAATTTTCTATTCGGGTACGTATTATGAAAAAGTCATGGGTACCCTCTTGTATTCAAGACCGGCTACTACCTTGTCCGGACTGACCCATTTGGCTCAGCGCCTAGTTGACGAGGACACGCAAGTGGAGCCCAGTGCCTATATCCTGATGGGTTGTTTCGATGAGGCCTTTGAGACCTGTCATGATCTCTGGTTACAGACACATTTAGGCCATGCTTTAATTGTCCTGGGTGCAAAACAGACCGATAAAACCTTGTTGTCCGTAGAAACTGAAACGATCATTGATCCTGTCTATTACTCTATCCGCGAATATGCTACAAAGTTTGCCGAAAAGAATATGTGGAAGGAAGCTGTTGTCTATCTCTCTGCCTGTGTAGAGAACAGAGAAATATGGATCAAGCAGGTAAGCGTGATTAAATATATATGCATATGAATATTGCGAACTGGGTATTTATTTCTCTTTATTTTGTAAATGCATGATTTAGCTTCTGGGAGAATTACCTTTAAAGAACAAAGAATTAAGTTTATTGATGGGTATACTTCATATTGCAGAGGAACACAACATGATAGCTGTTCAACGCTACATCCATCAAGCCATGGGTCAACGATACGAGGAAAAGAAAGAGACACGACAAGCCACGATTGAATACGGTAAAGCGCAAGATTTGAAAGCTTTGGATCGATTTGCACATGCCGAGTTCAGTCAGTATCTGAGGACAGGAAAATTGGGCGATGTGGTGACAGATATGGAAGCGTTGAAGTCGAGTCCGCATTATGCCATGCTGATTGTTTATCATAATTTTAGAGTGTATATTGAAAAGAAGGATTGGAAAAAGGCAGCAGAGGCATTACTCGAATTATTGAAAGATGAACATTTACCCACTAAATTTGAAATCGTGTTACTGGTGGATAATTTTGTGATTTTGCAAGATCCAAGAGACTTTTATACCGAGGAAGAATTACTTCATTTGATCAAGATCTTTCGCGTCGTCACAAAAGATAATGTTCATCATGATTTTTTTGCCAAATACTATCAATTTATTCATCATCATGACGTACAAGGTTCTGTGGTGGTTGCAAGAATGCGAGAATTACTTGGTTACAGAGCTGCTACCGTAGCCATGGAGAGTAAAGACTTAATCACCACGACAGAAGAGGTTCATGCCTAATTTTTCTTTAATAAATCTTTCTTTTGACACACACATGTGTGTAACCCTGTGTGCGTGCGTGTGGGGAATATTTTAGACCTGGGTTTCAACTTTCTTTTCTTCCCTCTTCTTTTTATTCCTTTGACTAATGACAAACATAGAAAAGAAACCCGACTTGAAGGAATTAGCAAAGATCTTGTCTGATGCCTATTATCATGTTTTACAACATGCTAATTCACCCAGAGAAGCTGTAGGTTTCGTCCTCTTTTAAAAAAAATAAATGAAGGTCATTCTCCATGACTCATCGTATTCTTTCTAGCTTGTGAAGGACTTGACGCAGCTTTCAAATTACAGCAACGATTTACCCGTGCCTTGGTTCACCCATGCATTCATGGACACTCTTTTAAGCCTTAAGGACGAATTTATCACACACAATAACATCACAGGCTTACAATCCATCCTCACACTTTTCTCCAGTTGGCTTCGTCGTTGCCCTACGACAGACAATAACCACCTTACTTCGGTACTCGATACACTATTTAAAGTCCTCACCAGTTCAGACCCCACTTACCTCACGCTTCAAAAAGAATGTTGGATCGGTTGGGTGGGATTAATAGGAAAGGAACAGGATATCAAATTATTAGACGGCATGACAAGCATTATTCTCGCCATGGAGGACCCCGCACGTATACACTCTTTAGCCGATACCGTTGATGCCGGTGTAGCGCATGCCTTGGCTCAAACTACCGCACTCAACGATTTTGAAGTCGAGACCTGTCAACATTTGTTAGAAGCTCATATTCAGTTCTGTCATCGTCGTCGCTTGGATGGTCCTCGCGCTATGATGACTACAATGGAACATGTCGTGGATATAAGATCACAAGAGACCCCACAAAGCTGTGCCGAAGCTCATTTAACCACGTTGGTTCAAATGGCAAAAGACGTAGTATCAAATCAGTCAGATGCTCACTTTGTCAGATTGGCCGTGGTCGCGGGGATCGTTCGTATGCTACAATTCAATCAAGGAAAAAACACTAAAAAAGTGTTAGCATTACGAGAATCTGTTGAAGCTATCTTGATCCAACATCTTGATATGGCAGTGAAGGAAGAGCATACCACAGTAAATCAAGGTAAAAACCACCAATTTTTTTTAAAAAAAAATTGCATATAAAAGTATGCTTACGTAATAAAAATAGATTGGATTGCTTTCTTTGCTGGCAGATGTCTAATCCAAATCCCTCCTACCATCTTATCTGAGATGAAGAATACCCCTGCATTATTAAAGGTTATGTCACAAAGCTTATTAAGCACTTTGAACGGTGGAGATATATTACACCGGTTACAAAACACAGGAGCAATGACAGCCGAGGTATCTCACATGGTAGAACAACCCATGTTTAAGGACATTGGACGTATCTCTCGCGCCATTGCCAAACTAGTTGAAATATGTATTCAGGAAAAGAAATCTACCGTGGTTGTCCAAGCTGTCTTGGATCGATTGGTTGGTGTTTCTTATAACGTCTTTTTTGATTGGGATCGATATTTAATGGCGCATTCTAGCAAGACCATGACCGCAGGTAAAATTGGGGTTTTTTTATGGAAAACGTACAAAGAAGGATTTACTAAATACATGTACGTGTAAGCAGAGGAAAGCAGTAATTACAAGGAACTTGAAAACAAGGTGTGGACGCTATTCAAGAGCATTATGTTCTCATTTACAGTAATTTTAAAATCCGTGGCGGTAGACACAGAAGGGTTAGTGGGTGTACCTCATGCAGCCCAAGATATTATTGCTACCTATGCCAATTTAAATTTTATGACGGAAAATTTAGGAGAAGGTGTAGGACGTCAAGCGTATCAAGAAACCTTGACCAATGCCGTTGCCTATCTCTTGCACGATTCCTGTCAATTAAACACCCTTCTATCTACCGCTTTTAAGGAATTTGGTACTAATTACATACTATGTACAAGAAGAAAGAGAGACAAACTAATATGAATAACATAGCGCCCTCTCATTTTGTAAAGGATACAACACCTGCAGTTGAACTACTCTCGTTTGTAAAGCAATCACGGCTCTTGTTTTTCTCAGATTTGGTGGAACAAGTGATGTCGCGTATTGAAAACGAGGTGCTGGAACAAGATATTTTGCCCGTGCTATATCCTATTTTAAAATGGAAACGCATTGCCAATAAAAATCTGTATGAAAGTGCTCATACAGCTGTTATTAGTGCTTTCTTGGCAGAGAAACCCGTCTCACGCGAATTAGCCGGTGTCTATTCCCAGATCCTGATCGAGGTAAAGAAAAAGATAAAAACACGGGGGACTGACATATGTACTTACATTTGTGTATAAATGTACGTAGAATTTCCCGGAGCCAATGAATTTAGATCAGTTTAGGTTTGGGTTTAGTACACTGATTGGAGCACTATGTAGCATGGATGATGCCTTGGCCTGGTTAACGGTAGAAGGCTTGATTCACAAAATTCGATCACTGACAAATGAAAAGGACCTTGTGCTTCGTAATGAATATACCACTGCCTTGATTGATTTACTCAAACCATTATCCCTGGGTCCCTTTTTTCCTTCCATTCTGGACGAAATTAAGCGTTTGATTCTAGCCCAAGAAACAGAGGCCATGCAAAAGGCTACCATGAAAATCCTGTTTGAGACAGTGAGTGGAAGTGGTATCTCTGATATGAGAAGAACAGAAGCCGTTGGTTGGTTTTTGGAGTTAAAGCATGAATTAAAGTTTTAAAAGTATTTTATTCTGATATATGTATAAGGTTATGAAGACTTTTTTTCGTTGACTGAAATGTAATGGTACGCGACGATGAGTACCATGGTGACTACACCGAGTGAATTGGCAATAAGTGTGAGTTGGTTATCTGTAATCATGTCTAGTGTTCTGCATATAAAAGGAATAAGAGAGTTAGTTCAATGAAGAAAAAGAGAACAATATTATGATTACTCTTTGTAGAATGGAAAACAAGATGAAAAGGCACAACAATAATAATTTCGTCCAATTCATTTGCACCAACAGCAGCACAACAGTTCAATTTTTTGAGAGGAGTTTAGAATGCGTTGTGTGTGTGTACTGTGTTAAGACACACACACAAAATTTATTATTTACAAAAAAAAATGACACAAGTTCATGCAATGTAAAACAAGACGAATCAAGTTCTGAATTCTTTTCGATCAGTTCGAACATATTCTGCAGCAGATGCTAGTAAATCTATGGCAGAAGGCTTACGCTCATGCCTTGGTGCTGATGATGATGGTAATGGTGGCGGTGGAGGTGGAGGAGCTAATATTGGCATTGGTGCAATAGGGCAAGGGTAGGGTCCAATGACTGTTTGTTGTTTATAATAATGGTTTTCTAGGACGGGATAGGCAGATGCTCTTCTAGGTTTGACATGATAAGGATGTGTCGAGACAGCAGGTATGAGTGAATGCCGATGTCGAGTGTTTAAGTTTTTGGTGCGATTCATTTTGGCTCTACGATTCTGAAACCAAACCTATCAGAAAAAGTTAAAAAAAAAAATTTAATCTATACAAAAAAATATATGTAAATACCTGGACTTCACGCTTGGTCATGTCGAGTTCTTCTGCTAGATTCTCTCTGATTTCTGAACTGGGGGTATCTGTTTGATCAAATATTTCGATAAGTCTATTGTACTGACCGGGCGAGATGCGTTTTCTTTTGGCCTTGGTCAGTTGTGATCGACTACCACCCCCCATGACGGGTGATAGTGTACCACTTGATATAATTGGTGATAAATCCACTGGTTCGTCATTTAATAATGCGGATATTGCTAATGACCCTCTTCGATTGGTGTGTTCTTCCATTGATATACAAAAAAAAAAACAGAAGAAAAAGTAAAAGAAAGACCTCAAAATAATAATTAAAAAAAAAAACTTTTTGTCGGTTTATCATTTTTAAGCTGAAACTTTTTTTTTTTTTTTCACTCTGTCTCATTTTCATCATAATAAGATATATACAATAATGAATTCGAACTCCATTGTAGAATAACAGACATAAAAATAGGTCTTGCGCATCAGGTACAGTGTTTGTTTATGCTAGCTCCTCTTTTTGCTTTCTTTTTCCTTTTTCTTCTTCTTCCTATAAACTTATTATGCCTCATGATATAGAGAATTATAGTGCGATCAGGGACATGAACAGAAGAGAACTACAGCAACAAAGACAACGGATCGTCTTATTTGGTATCCTAGTAATCGTTTCCATGGTTTGCGTCTTCGTAAGTTATGTTGTCTCTTCCGTTTCCAAGCCTACCTGCTCCGATCAAATCATTTGGATACCCAGTTGTAATCGAGAGGAATATCTCCATGAAAACACTTTACTATAGATACCCTTAAAATAAAAAAGTTAACTTGTTCTACGCGTTGCTGCTACACAACGTCAAGAGACCCTTTTCGGTAGATCGACCCTAACGCATTCACACGTGATCACTACAGATACACACACACACACACACAGAAAGACATGATACATTTTTTTTTATGATTTTATTATGAGATGTCTCACAATAAAAAAAAAAGGGGGATGAAGATTGTATTTAATTGAAAAAAGCAATTTACATGGTGAGTTCCATAATGGCGTTAACGACATCGTTCTCGTTGTTCTTCAAAGCCTTAACGGCCTTGGCGCGAGAGACGTTAGCTTGGGTGATGACTAAATCGATATCCTTCTCCTCAACACCGGTGGCATCAACTTCTTCATCGTCTTCCTCAGGGGTTTCCTCAACAAGAGCGGGTGCTTCACCTTCTTGGTTCTCGGCTTCGGCAGCCATTTGTTCGGCAAGAGCAGATTGGGCTCTGGCGTTCATGTCTTCAGCTTGCATTTCACCGAAAACAATGTGGGTGTCAGAGTTGACACTCATGAAGACCTCAGGGTTGGCAATGGCGAAGACGTTGGCTTGACCACGAGTGAAAGTAACACGAGTGATACCTTCAACGGGCTTCAAACCAAGACTGAGGATGGCCTTACGGGCCTTTTGTTCACCACGAGATTGAGGGGAGAGGGCAGACATCTAATAAAAAAGGGGGGTGTTACTATCGCTACATTATAGCTGTCTCACTTTGCTTTCTTCCTCTCCAACTGTTGTCATCAATGATTTTTTTTCCAAAAAAAGTAGTGGTGTATACAGGGCCTTTATTCTAACTTGAGAGCTCTATTTTTTTTTTTTTTTTTTTTTTTTTTTGCCGTTATCCGTTTTCATAAAATTCATCCATCCATCCATTTTTTTGGGCATCCATTCTTTCATCATCTACTTTTTTTGCTTTTTCATTGATGTCGTTGCAGGAGAGTCTTTCAGCTGACGAGGAGGGTATGCAAGACTTACAATATTTATAATAGAAAGAGTGATTCAATATTCCGTATTTCTTTTGGAAGATCAATCCTCACTCTCCTCCTCCTCCCCGCCCCCTCGTTCATCGGACATTCAAAAGATTTGGAAACGGACCTTTTTTTTCTTCACTCTCTGCTGCTAACGTGTGCGTTCTGTCATTCGAGGGAGTAAACAGACATTATTGGAATGCACATTGACTATTAACGATAGAGGTAAAATGAACTACTATCTATATAATGAAAACATTTTATAAAATGAATGGATACTGATATGAAATGCGTTACTAGCTCACTACCATTGTTTCCTCTTGAAGAGAATGCGTGTTTAAAAATAAAATTAAAAGGCCTAATGTCCGTGAATGTATGTATCCTCTATTTATAAATTCTGTCGCGCATACATCAAACAGTTGACAACTGTAGCCCTCTTTGCTGTATACAATAAAGGAATGCATAATTACACAACTTCTACTGATAAGAGGGACAAGAAATCGGCCTTGTCTTTTTTTAAAAAAAGGGCTTATTTTTCTCTATTTTAAGAATTCATCCTATGACAAAATGATCAATGCTTATGTATCTCTGTTTCGCAACAATAAGTGCATATGTATCAATCATAACAGCTCTCTCTCTTTTTTTTTTTAGTTGCTATAAAACGACGTCACAAATAGAATACGTCACCTCTCTCAAATTTTCAGCTTGCGCAACGCAATGCAACCACGCGTTCCTTCATCAAAAAAAGTCGCAATAAAGCTTTTAAAAACATCTTCCATTTAAATCTATATACAACATAAAAATGGAGTGTCTTTTTGGAATTACAGGAAATGGGTTTACTTTACTTGCAGCTGATACCATCAGTGCTCGTAGTATTGTGGTGATGAAGGCTACGGAAGACAAGTCTCGTCAATTGAACGCGCATACCGTCATGTTATATACGGGTGAACCTGGTGATACTGTGAATTTTGCCGAATACATTCAACGTAATATTAAGCTTTATGGCATCAAGAATGGGATCGAACTTAGTCCCAAAGCCACCGCCACTTTCACTCGTCGCCAATTAGCCGATTCCTTGAGAAGCAGGGTAAGTTTACTGTTATGACATTTACGAAAAAAAAAACATTCATCTTAATCATACAATGACACACAGCACCCATATTCTGTCAATTTGATTATTGGCGGTTACGATGCAAAGAAGGGACAACCCGAGCTTTATTGGATCGATTATCTCGGTGCGATGGCTTCATTGCCCTTCTGTGCACAAGGTTATGGTGCTTATTTCTGTACATCGTTGATGGATCGTTATTATACAAAGGATATGAATGTTGAGGAAGCAAAGAAGTTGATGGGCATGTGTATTCAAGAACTCAAGACAAGATTTATTGTCAACATGCCCAAATTCAATATCAAGTTGGTTGATAAAGATGGTGTCCATGATGTCGAGTTGTAATTTTTTTTTTCTGCGTGAAAAAAATAAAAGAAAGTCTTATAAAAAAGAGAAGAGAGATAGGCACATTGAATGTTTATAGGTTTTTTAGATGGGAGGAATCGTGGTTTTAAGGAATTCGGCAATATCTATGATCTCTTTATCATTGGCAGAGTGAACAAGGCCAGGATAGGTTTTGCGGGTAACATTATAACCCATCGATTGGAGCTTCTCAGCACTTTCTTGACCATAAATGGGCTTCACCACAGGATCTTCATCACCATGACACATCAAAATAGGTGTTTTTCTATTGGCATCCGAAGCCATCTACACAATAGCATTTTTTTTTTTTTTTTTTTTTTTTTTTGGAAGTTAGCACCCCATATCTTTGCTTTTTTTTTAAACAAACAGAAACTTACGGCAGGGAATTTGCTAGATAATCCGAGCGAACCACTACATCCCACAATACCCGCCAACTTGTACTCGGAAGTCAAGCCAGTTAATAAGGATAGAACACAGCCTTGAGAGAAACCACCGACAATAATTCTGTTGGCAGGGATACCATTATCCACTTCTTTCGAGATAATCTTGTTTGCTTTATATTTTGTGTGAGTCACTCCGTCCTACTTATCCTTCTTCAATATTTAACTTCTTACCCAAGGAGATGGAGCTCAACATGCCGGCCTCATCCTCATTCTTCAAACTAAACTTGTCAAGACCAGATAAATCAAACCACGCTATAGGGTATTATGAGTATTTGGGAGCGTGTCTTTTTCTATTAGGTTATATTGCTTACCGGGCATGGGGTAACCACCGTTTAAAGCAATGGGTCTAACAGGACTAGAGTACAATTATGAGTATCTAGAGGAATGTAAGAACGAGGATCGCTTTTTTTTTCTTACGCATTAGGAAGAATCCACTTGACATAAGGGAAAAGAGTCGAAAGTTCTTCGGCCAAAAAAGACCATCCAGAACCAGTATCACCAAGTCCATGAAACCAAAGCACAGTGGCGGTATGTTTGGTCTTTGCTGCAACTACAACGGCGGTTAAGGACATTTTTTTATAAATTCTGCTTGCGCGGGGGTGAGAAAAATAAATTAAGAAGAGGTTTGCTCTTTTTGTGTGTGTGTTGCCGTTTGGGATGGGTTTTAAAAAAGGAGTCACAGTCTCACCTTTTCGATATCACAAAGGCCAATGACAACACTTGCATAAGAATAAAACGACACAATTAGGACAATTGTATAGAATCAAATTATAACAAAACTAAATAAATTATACGACGGATTTTATGGGGAATAATGCTAGAGAGTACTCCCGGATAATGTTGTAAATAAGGTGATCTTGTTACTGTCATCATGCTTTATTACAGATGTTAACAAGTTACAGCAAAAAAACAAAGCATGTTTTGAAGTGGGAAACAGCACCAAGATACCTCTAGTGGTCTTTGGAGACGGACTGAAAAACTAGGTCATATTAAGTTCAATTATCTGAGACATGGCGTATCTAATAAAATATATAGACAACTAGAAACAAGAGAAAATGTTGCAGAACTATTGTTTATAGATGTCAATGAGTTTAAGACATCGAAGGTAATTAAGAAAAGATTACACAAAATATAAACATTGCACTTTCAGCTGAAACAGATTCATCATAGATTTGAAAATGTTTCTTCCAAAACAATTTGGGAAATCTCAAAAGTAGACAAGACGGCCATGAAAAAAAAAAACAAAAGATCTGCCAAGTATTGAAGTGCAAAACTTACAATATTTACTTTCTCCAAAAAAGATAAGCCAAAGGTATGAGAATTAATTAACAATCAGGATATCCAGAAAGGAGATCGCTGGTATAAAATAGGTATTTCTTATTATAGATTTGTCTTTTTTTTTTATCTAGTACTAAATATAAGGGGTATGATCATTGTTGTTTATGCACGCAAATCTACATTAGGCTTCATGTTTTAAAAAAAGAAAACTTGACAATAGAAATTTATGCTAGGTTTATGTATCAAGGGCAATTCCATCATTCTCTACCATGAAGCTATTCGAACTCACTGTATCCGTAAGTATGCAAGGTCATTTAGCGTAATATACACTGGGTTAGTTCAAATTATGTTTTCTGACACAAGTAAAAAATGTTCGATTATCATTATGGATCATCACATACCAATAAACATTGTAAAACAAAGAAAGTGATTTTTTTAATAAAGCTGGTGTATAAGAGATGGTGGGATAGAATGCAATGTTATGGAAAAGGGTGGAGGGGGGAATATTTATATATGTACAAAAAAGAAAGGTGTGTTATGTAATTATAATGAATACATCGGAGATATGGGGTTATTTGTTTAGAGGATATTACGGCTACGCATTTTCAACTTTATACGACACATTTGAGAATCAACGGTATCTAACCGGGATTCTAATTCTTCTCTGCGTCTTCTGACAAGCGCATTTCCTCCACTGGAAGGGGCTTTACTGTATTCCGCTTGAAGCTAAATAGAAAAGTTTTGTTAATAAATAATATGAAAAATTGCATAAAAACAAAAAACCAACTTACGAGTTCTTTTTCTCTTAGCAACTCTCGCAATTGAGCATCCAATTCTTCTGTACATTCTTCAAGAGGAGCAGTTAGTTTTTTTTGTTGTGGGGTCTTGGTGGTCTTGGCTTCAGTAATTTCTGTGGGAACCAATGATTTTCTAGATCTGGATATGGCAGGATAAGCACCAGCCGCAGTCGCCGCAGTAGCAGTAGTGCCAACTGAAGCAGCCGCAGTCGCAGTGTTGGGCTTTTCTTCAGAGGGGGTATGAGTGGTAGAGGATTTATTTCCAGGACTATGAGTACGACGTTGTGGTCTAGATCTACCTGACTTTAAATCTGCAACTACAGCATCTATGGAGCTATATACAAGTAAATAAATTTGATTAGGAACCACACATATATTCAACAAAGGAAAAAAGGGCCAAACTTACGTTGTAGGAGAAGTCATATGGTTAGATGAGTTCAAATCATCATTAAAAACGCCCATTCTTAAAAACTGTTCCATGGTAGATTTCAATAAGCGAACTTGATTTTGAGAGTGATGAAGTTGAGCGGCTAATAAACGATCACTGGATTTGCCTTCTACTGTCTTGTTATATTTAGAAGGCCTCTTCTTTTCAAGTTCACGTAATTCTTTATTCTTATCATCAATTTCGGATTTCAGTGCTCTTGTTTGGGTTTCTAATTGACGCAGTTGTTCGGTTGCTTCATTTAATTTGTCCATCGTAGATGAAAGGTCATCCTGAAATCTTTCTTTCAGGGTCTACAATTTTTTTTTTGTTTCTTTAGTTCTCTTGTCATACCCCTTTTTTTTGATTTTAATGTGAGTTTTATTACCTTTTCATTTTCAAACTTTTTTTTCCATTCTATATTATCCGCCGCTAAATCATCCACGTTTTTACTCAGAAATAATACATCCTTGTTATACGCTAATAATTATAAAAGTAATTAGTATTCGTACAATGATACACCCCCTTTTATAAACATATTTAAGACACACACACAAACCTTCTTTCTGCTTTTGAAGCGCTTTTACTGTAGCGCGCTCTTTGTCCAGTTTAGATCGTAATTTCTCAATTTTAGCATCAGAACCTGTTGTTGTCCCAGGTGGGCTGGTGCTGCATAAACTACTGATCGATTTCGCACTGTCCTTTCGTCTAATTCTACGATGACTACCATGATGACTACTTGAATCAGACGACGAAGCATCTGTATTATCTTGTTGTACAATCATCATCTGCTGCTGCTGCTGTTGATGTTGCTGCTGTTGGAGCTGTGGATGTTGTTGATAATAAGGCTCTTCTACTACTGATCTATTTGAGAATAAGCTATCATCCATTACTTCTGTCGGTGGAGACCAATCATGAGGAAACGAATCATGACTTTCAAAACTGGAATTTTTTCTCCTCAATGGTGGCTGTTGCTGGTGTTGGTGTTGCTGCTGCTGCTGCTGCTGTTGTTGTTGTTGTTGTTGTTGGGATTCATCTAGCCCGAGACATTGTACAATACGATGGCCATAACCATCCTTGATAATCAAGTTATGTACTGTGTTGGATCGAACAAGTCGTCGACTACTGTATTGGTTGGTATCAGATTGTTGACGTGTGTGAAATTGACGATTATCTTCAGAGCTTGCTCTTCTGTAATAAGCAGGTCGATGCACCGTCAAGTAATCATCACTTGTAGCGGGAGATGCA
>NW_026252566.1:0-33126 GCF_025094135.1 Mucor mucedo | reverse complement strand
TAATACTTGACGATTTATGATCAGACATATCAATATTTTTAATTCACTTCAATCTTACTGCATAAAAACTATGTGAAAGGCTCGGGATAATGTATTCTTAAGATGTTGTGTGCTGACTGTTTCAAATTATAAATACTGCTTTAAATAAAAACCTCGTACCATGGATTCGCCTCTGTGATGATATCAACAACTTATGATGAACCATCTTTTGCCCAATAAATGTGTCTTACATAAATACAAAATATTCCAATACGAATTAATGTTAAATAGATACGAGAAAAGAAAGTAAAACCAAGCTTGAATTTCAGAAATTATGACTAACAGCATTCATAAAACGAACACATAGTTAAGTGATCATTTTTAAGTGATCATTTTTCCACTTAATTTGTAAGACTTTTCGATTCTCAGTCAACACCCACTTAATTTTTAAGACTTTTCGATTCTCACTTGGGCTTTTTATAAATTAAAAAAAAAAGCGCAGCTCAAAATGCTACCCGCCTCCCCCAAAAAAAAAAAAAAAAAAAAAAAGGCATGGGGTTTCTACTAATACAGCGCGCTGGAAGTCACTTTGAGGGTTAAATCATTCTTTTTATCACGCCGCAGTGTAATGCATGTTAATATAGTGAGGAATCCAAAAAGTTATAACGCATACAATGCCATACTCTGAGAAATCAACCGTACGCTGTAAAAAAAAAAAAAAAAAAAAAAAAAAAAAAATTAAAACTCCGGGATGAACAATAATCCTATCTCCCCCTACATCAAAAATTCTCGCCCTACATAAAAAATCCACGCCCCAAACAAAAATTACATGCTGCTAATATTACTATCGTTCATAGCTCCATCAAAAATTATCCAATTTGAATAATTTTGCTTGCAAAAATATATCTTTTAATTTTTTCTACAACATAGTAGAATTTAAAAAGTAGTTATTAACCCCAATCACTAGTTATACGAGAACTTCGTTCAAATCGATATAAATCCTCAAATATTTTTACTCATATCAAACATATACGTTGCAAACATAACGCGCCATTATGTCGTGTGGTTAGGTGGCCTTGGTATTCTGCTATCATAATTTGGCGTACTGACAAAAACATGGTTGGTTTCTTGGTTTAGTGGTATAATTCTCGCTTAGGGTGCGAGAGGTCCCGGGTTCGATTCCCGGAGAAGCCCTTTTTAACACGAATGTGGTGCGTGTAGTGATTTTTTGTTTCCGGTTGTCGAGCCGGTAACACTGTTCATCCAAAGGTGAAATCGCCGGCACGAAGATTTTGGCCAGCAATACCCGCAATGTTATGGATTAATGTCACCACATATATCTGAACTGCAATAAAAAATTAATCAATAAAACTGCTATTAGCAGCGAAATTAATCTACTCTAACACATTAATTTACGGTGAGTCCACAAAAGTCGGTCGAAGTCTACTTCATTTATTTTCTGAGATTCAAAACTGTCTGCTCAAGCCTGAAGGCTCACACTCTGCGTTTAGTAGCTGTAAGATATTACTACATTGATATTTAACACTTTCTTAAGTCATTGAGGATGTCCTTATAGTTACAGAAAACATAGAGGTCGTAAAGTTCAACAGATTCCTCGCCTTTGTTTCTACTTATATGAAGAATATGAAACTGCAAACATGCTATACAGCTATATAACTGCACTAAACGGTGCTAAGTTAACGGATAAGCCTTAAAGATATAAGAATTTTATTCCAAAAATATAACAACGACTGTACATGTAGTATATCTACAACTAGATTAGTATTAAACGATGTCAGGTTTTCGGATCACAATGAACAATAGACTAATCAGTTCAAATCAGTCGGTCACTATGCCACACACCCATTTGATCTGCCCGGACAGCACCCAGCACCGCAGGGGACTGTGTTTTTTTTTTTTTTTTTTTTTTTACAAGGGGGGCTTACTTGCTGCCCTTCACCGTTTCCTATTTACCAAAAAAAATTTAAAATGGAAAGTTATTCAGAAATCAACAAGCAACGCATCATTGATCTTAACGCTAAGATAAGAGAAATGATTCAAGAAACAGCAGAAATCTTGGTCAAAGAAGAAAATGTCACCAAGGCAGAGGCTGAGGCCTCGATTGGCTTTCATTATACGGCAACCTCTTTGATTTTAGTCAAACGTAAAAGTCCATACAATATTTTTACTGAAAGACTGGCTGCCGAAAAGAAAGCCGATTCTTCCTCTGGCGACCAACCTCAAGGTAGCTTTTCTTACTATATCAAATGCTCACTTAAATACTAACCATGATTGTTTACATATTAAAAAGGTAGTTTCCAGAGAGAGGCCTCCCAATTGTACCAGGCACTTGGACCGGAAGACAAGGCTGAACTTGTGAAGAGTGCTCGGATCGACTCCAATTTGAGTGAGGACGAGATGCATTTGCGTCATTCCCGGGCACTCAGGTCCTTCCGAGATCACTTGACCGCTTACAATACCATTTGTGGTTCAAACTTCTTGCTGCTCTCTGTCCGATTGAAGCCCACTACCTCGGAAGATGGCTTCCCAACTCCCGTGTTGACCTTGTTTTCCGTTGGAGGTAAGTTGGGGCTGCCCAAAAAGAGTGTTAAAAGTAATTATTAATTTTTTAATATTATCTATAGCGTACTGTAATGGCCTGAAACAAGATTTGGGCCAACAAATCCAGGACAATGTGATGCAACGTCTGGGAGTTGCCCAAAGGGCCAGTAAAAAGGGTACGTATCACTTTGAACTATTTATGGATATGTTACTTACATGACTATTACAATTAATAGCGAGAGTCCACGACCAGAGCGCCAATCTTTTAAGAAAAGAATACAGGGAAAGACTTTTGCAGATGTACCGTAAGTCATTTACTCACTTTGAATTGCCATAACACTAACTATTACTTAATAGAACAACATCCTGGTACGGAAAATGCAAAAGCCTTTCCCTACAAAAAGCTTTGTGATGGAACTGCTGACTTGTTCATGCGTGGTTGGCCCCGGGGCATCCCTATAAAGCACGCTTCAGAGCAGACAATTAGCAACATGAAGGCTGTCCTGAGGGCCGTAAATGGAAACAAAATTTCATTTATTCTTCCGGAGGAGAGAATGGAAGAACCTCCAAACCCTGATGCCGAGCATTAAAGGTAAATGTTTTTTTGTTTTGTTTTTTTTTGTTTTTTAAAAATAAATTTACTTTTTAAAAATGTCATGTTATTTTGTTTTCGCATCGAATGCCATGAGTCTTTGAAATAAGCACAAAAATGTATGAGTCTTTAAAATAAACACAAAAATGTATACTATTCTCTTTAATTGTGTAAGGCTGGAAGTTAGTTTAAGACTTTATTAATCTTTCGTAAAATAATGCGAAGACAATATGTTTTATTTGATTTAAAATATGTAAGTCAATTTATTATTGAGCATGATAATATCCCATAAAAGCTTTACAGTAAGCTCTAAGTAAACAATTAAATTTGGACATAGGGGTAGTCCAAAACTTTTGACAAACAACCATATGCTCGCGAGAGTAGCTATTGCTAGAATATATAACACTCAGGGGAGACGTCGAATTAAAGAAGACTTCATGCTCAAAGAACAATTCATAATTCCGTACGTAACGGATCACGAGTTCGAATGTCAAAAATTCCCAGTAGCTTGAGTCGCTTTGCCAATGGTTGAGTGATGGGAGAGTCATAATCTGTATGGACTTTTCGAGTTGTAATGCCATTGTTTAAGGTAAGTACGATACAGCGCTAACGAGAACCCTTTGTCCAAAGCCGTGAATTCTTCTCTTGCTGATGTCAAAAGCAATGCACACTTGGGTCTGACTTGTTCTGTTGTACTTTTCTTGTAGTACCTATGGTTAGCTTGTTTCCTTCCACCTAATGAGGGTCTTCCAACATTCGCAGGGGTGGGTGTATTGTGGAACCGAAGTGCGTGCTTGTTTCTGTTAGATGGCGATGAAAATTCCCTTGAACAGACATGGCAACGAGTTCTATCTATGTCGCATCCGGGTTTGGAGTCTCTGAGAATAGCCATTTGGATAATGCGTAGCTATCGATTTGGTTAGTACAATAATAAAGAGGTTAAAAGGTTAGGTTAGAGGTAAAAGGTAAAAGGCGAAAGGAAGAGAAAAAAGTAGTATTTCTTTTATAAACATGTGTACAGATGAACATAAGGGTCAGAATTTTATTTGAGCAAAATGGTGTTGACTAATAGCTATTGCAAAGTACAACATGCAAACAGACCTTCCCCATGTACATGTTCCTCCGTCTGGGAAATTCCAATGTCTCAAACAGAACGAGACATTCTAACCAGAGATCAACGACATGCAGGGAACGTCTATATATCAGCAAACGCAATACACTGTCTAAAGTAAATTATTAAAATTTAGTTATGTTTCTATGAGACGTCAATTTAACAGATTATACTTACTTCATTTAAACGATAGGATCTTGCCGCCTAAACGTGAAACGATAAAGACATTATTGAAGTAAACACGGTACTTTTGATACGTTTGGTTCAAGCACAATAGTAACTTGAATACTATGTTAAAACTACCTGATGCTAGAAAGGTGAGATGCCATGTAAGTTAAAAAGTGTAGGGGAGGAAAAAGTAAACATTCGCAGGGTATAGGGCTGTATCTTTCTAATAGAAAAAAAATTATCTAATTCTATTGGACCGAACAAATGATTCGATTGCGCAATTATTCATCGATTGGATGAAAAAATTTTACTCTTGTATGTCCGATTTTTTTTTGGGATACCCCCCTCACTTTTTCTGAATTTCCTTTTTTTTTTAAAAAAATGGGCGATCTCTAGCTTTATTTTTAGCACACATGATCATTACTGCTTTTCAATATCCAACAAAAACAAAGAATAATAAATGTTTTCAAGTATGAAAGATCTCAGTTTTTTTATAGTTATATTCTAAATATACTATTTAAATGTGGATATGAATTTAGAGGTATATAATATCATTGGGTTGATCATACAACCAATTCAGTGATTTTTTTTTACATTTCCTTGCAAAATTAAATAGGGCCAATCAAATCCAAGGGATCTGCATATCCAGGAAGTGTCTGTATTGACCATTATACGATATTTTTCTTAATAAAAGTAAACAAAAACCATACAGGTCAAAAGAAATTAAGTTTTTATATACATGTGAATTTCAACTGTCTTTTTAACCTTTTGTTTTTGCATCTATTTTGATCATTTTCCGATTTCTTGGTTTTTCGCACTGTAACATTGCAAATTAGTTTTTTACATGCAGAGTAAGTCCCTTCTGATGAAAGTACTCTTTATTTGGTATTTTCTAAAACCTGTAAACATATAGTATATGATATGAGCTTTAAAATAAAAAAAAATATTGTCTATACATGTTTTTATATAAAAAATCCTTAAAAACGAATTATGTATTTTGAAAAATTATGCATAATATGTGGTTATACCTGTTGAAAAAAAAAAAGTATGTTTAATTTTGTATTTTTAAATGCAGTTATACTCTATTTTCTTGTAGCTTTCAGATGGTGCTAATACTTTTAGTGATTGTCTTTCCAGTTGTAGCATGAATGTCAAAAAAGAGCTTCAAAATGACAAATGATCCAAAAAAAAACTTATACGTATACTATACATCGCTCAAGCCATGAAACATTTATATATTGATTTAAGTATAGTATTTAATTAATATTGAATGTAATTCGATGGTTTCTTGTAATATGAATTTAAAATAATTCTGGTTTATAGTGTATTCAAATTCGACATTTATGAAATTAAGATTTTATTAATCCTTGCTGAAAAAAAAGTATGAGCCTAAAAAATGTCGTTTTATTAATCCATACTCGGGTGCCGCTTTTTTTTTTGCCCGAGCTTAAAATTAAATCTCTGGTAAAAGACCAATTTCCCCGGCGGCATTCAACAAATATGCCCCTTATCATGATCGTACACGAGCCTAAAGTTTGCGCTTTTAATGATCCATGAAGGAATTAAGACCTTGATATTAAGCTTGAGCATTTTTTTTATTTATTATATTTATTTTTTATTTTTTTATTGTTCTTCATTATCAACAGCTGCAGTCTCTTCTTCTTCTTCTTCTTCATCGTCTTCTTCTTCATCGTCTTCTTCTTCATCGTCTTCTTCTTCATTATCCTCATTGCCTTCCGCTGCGATATCCAGGGATTCCTCATCCTCATCGGCATCAGCGGTCGGATCAAGGAGTCTGGCAGTGTCAGACTGTAATCCAGAGTCAGTAATGGTAGGAATTGCAACTCTCAGCAACACCAGGTGTCGCTTCGAGTGCGTTTTCCAATTATTGCTCTGGTCCAGCTGTCTTATCAAAAAGGTTTTTACACCCTCCAAGAACCGTTTCTCTTCCGCATCATTTGCCCTCTCCAATTCGGCACCATTGAGAGCCAATGCCTCGGTAAGCCTCTTGATCTCCACCTCAATATTGGAGTTCAGGTTGTGTGCTTCACGCTGTTTTGGTATGATATTTTCTTAAGTTAAATTTCAAATGTATCTGACAATAATGCTTTACTTACCTTAAGAAGTTTGATTTCTTCTCCAGCGTTCCTCACACACAACCATGTTTTCGTTAAAGGGTGGAGATCGATCCCCCAAAACTGGCTGTTACCATCCAGGAAAGTTGCG
Source organism: Mucor mucedo (assembly GCF_025094135.1). Lineage (NCBI taxonomy): Eukaryota > Fungi > Mucoromycota > Mucoromycetes > Mucorales > Mucoraceae > Mucor > Mucor mucedo. The sequence continues at coordinate 26,488 of NW_026252566.1, read as the reverse complement.
GCAGTTACACCTTCCTCTATAATAAAGATTTCAGTAGTCTAAACTTCGAATAACAATTTTGTACTTACGGAATTCCTGGTTGTAGATGTCCAGGAGTTTTCGTTGCTTTCCAAGGGCCTTGCCATGTTGATCTGCAAGCTTTGTACCTTATAACGTATTACAATATTTAGAATTTAAGTATAACAACAAACAAAAAATTAGGACTTACCAATATGTCCAGATTTGAACATCAAGCTGGTGGTAAACTTGTAAGCTTGCAGGTTGGCGCGCATAGCATCCTTGAAAAGCAACTTTTTTCGTTGGACGAAATCTTCCCAAGATCCAAGGGAGAGCTGGGCTGTTTCAGCGGACAAGTCGGCATAGGCGTGGGGTACGAAATTAGGTATTGTTTGCCTAATTTCATCAAGGACCTTCTCCTGCTTCTTCTCGATGTCTTTGATTTGTTGCATGAAGAAGGTCTCCCCAGCTACCTTGATACTACCATCACTGGCCGATACCGTTAATACACCATCTAATCTGTCAATGGCCGCATTGCTGGTACCGGTAGAGTTTTCATACATTTTAACTCTGTGATAAAATAGACATGTTAAATTGAGATATTTTTAGTGATCGTTTCATTATTACCTAAATCTGAACAAGATCGACTCCAAAAGATAAAATCTTGTTACAGATCCCAGTGATGGTGGCCAATCACTCCAGATTTTGCTGCACGACTTGCCGCTTCGAGTCAACGCCAGATGCCTCTCCCAAGCCAACGAAATCTCCTCCTGATTGACATCCTTCAACTTGATTAATCCTGCCGCCAGGATCTTCTTGGTATTTTTGTACTTCCCGTACAAGACACTTGCTATAAACCAAAATAACGTCGTTAGTGATATGCACCATTTCCTTTACAAAAACAACATCTTACCCATTCCCCAATTTTTTTTCCATGTTACGATGGCGGATGGCCAACGTAAGAGTCAGCCTTCTGTTGGCCTGAGACATCGGACGTGTAATGGTGACGAATGGTCTGAGTGAAGACCATAAACGTTCCGATGCCTCGCCGTCAGCCCTGCCGTACGATTCAATGTTTTTAGAATTAAAGCTGGACTGACAGCTAATAACATGCGCATAAGCATGAAAAACGGGGAGTGCAAGAGTGCCGTTAGCAGTCAAGTACGGGAAGTGAGTCTATCATAAGAATACATTAGCATTTATGCATCAACAATATTGAAAAGATGTTACGGTCAACGACTTCTCCAAGACACAAATGATGTCGTACATCAAATTAACGGGCGTAACAATGCTGTCCTTGTCCTCTTAAAACAGTTGGTGGAAAACAGATAGTGGATATTTGAATCTTCAAAAAAAAAAAAAAAAAAAATTAGGATTAGTACATAATGTTTTTGGCATGTTTATCACATACCCTTCACCACTATCCATATCCACCATCTTTAGGGTGAGGTCATGGCGCGCGCATGAAACCGTAAAAATTCCTTTTACGGGATACAGCTTTGACTTGTATGAGGCGCCATTACCTGCAGCTCTGAATGTGTTCTCATTCATGAGAGCCTATTAATAAAAATACCATCAGTAACTCTAGTTATTAATTCGCCCTAATATACAATCCTTACGTCTTTAGGAGCTTTTTCCTTCTTATAAAGCTCAACACATTCAGGCTTCAACCATGCGTTCTCCACGGTGTTGACCAAATTAAGTTGATCAAGAGGACTTGCTTTCGACTTACATTTCATACTAAAGCACCCATCCATAGTAATGAAAATGCGATCCATTGGGTGGATGGAGTCCCTCTAAAAACAAAAGATGGTTATGATTTCATTTTATCTATAATTTAATACGGAAACATACACTAGGACAAGCAGGACAGCACATCGCCTGATCTTTCAACAAAGATCGATCGTTCACCATTTCTTCTGTCAACAAAATGACCTTGTTGTACAAGTTGAATACGGTCCGGAAGTTGTTCACTGACAAGGATGTCTACCAAAAATATAGGTTAGATATATGAATATTAATTTTAAAACATTAATTACCAGTGGATTTCCTTGCAAGTTGTTATACAACTTTGTAATACCCTCAGAAGAAGACTTCAAGGTGTTTCGAACTTCATTAAAATAGCCCAACAAACCCAAATGAATGGCATTTTGTGGTCTGTGGGCGAAGCAGGAAACATACCCATCAAAATTAATGCTTCTGCCAAGGGCTTACAGCTGCAGTAACTGACTGATACATCCTTAATGGCTATGTCAAAATTATATTCAGGGTTAGAGTATACTAGTATTTTGTCGAATATTTTGCTCTTTACCATGGAAAAAGTACATTCTGACGGTCTTTGTCAGAAGTACTTTTTTACTACCACATTGGCAATCGATTGCAACTGGAGAAACAATCTCAGTGGATGGCAAGCCACGTTGCTGACCAACAAAAACAAGGTAGTTAACGCACATGTTGTTAAGCACTTTTCCCCACTTGTTGGCTAAAACCTCCAGTTTTCTCTGGTACCTGATCGCCCTTTCCTTTTTGGCTTCAGCAGGACTGACTTTTGCAGGTACAGCCTTAACGATAGGTCCAGACGAACCGATACGGATTCGTCGACGCTTGCGAGGTGCTGGAGCCGGTGTAGGGTCCATGGTGCAATTATGCAAGACGACGGTCGTATTGTTGTCATCGTCTGCTGGGTATTCAGACATAGGGTCGTAACTCGGTGCCTGAGCTTTTTGACGTGGTTGGCGTCTTGGGGGAGGAGAGGGTTGAAATGAAGCGATTTCACTCTCTGAAAGTTCGTAACCGGGATTCAAAAGCATTTGTCGTTTAAATTGTTCCATTTCGCGCCATAAGGCGATTTTCGATTTTCCCATTGTAAAGTTTTTTGTAATAAGGTGAAAAGGAAGTGGCTTTTTTTTTATTTGGACAGAAACTCTCTGGTTGCTCTAGTCAGAGACCAGGAGGGATGATCTCTTCATCATCGGACAAAGAGCTTGACTTCTTTTTCGACACTCTCTGCAAAACAAAAATTACATTAGTTGCTTAACAATAAACGAACTTCCTTATTTGTAATGTACGTACCTTATCTCCCAATGTGTTGTGAGCAACACTAGCCAGCAGTCTTTTAGCTCCCCAGTGATCCAAGCATTGATCCAAACCTATCTTACCTCTTCTGGCCAGCGCTTCCAAAGCAAGGATATACTTCATCTTGAGCTCACGGGAATGCATACCCCATGTCTTTATGCTAAGAACTGGGTCTGACTGGACCTTTGCCTTCAATTGTGTGATGCATGATTTAGCATAATCTCTCAATACACCATACAAGGATTTCAATTCCACGTTCTTCATTTCAATTTCTTCTTGACTTTCCTCAGGTGTATGATATAAATCAGGTCGAACACACAACAAGAACTCCCAGAGTGCCTCTCTGTCACTAATCCTATTAGGTTTACCCTTTTCGGTTACAATACCAGTGTCAGGCTTTTTACCTCCAGGAAAACGAGCGATACTTCTGACAGCCGATTGCTCGGTCATCTGATCGACTGTTATAAAAACGTGTTAGTTGTATGTCAAAGTATACCAATGCCATGTTATGATTACCTCTTCTCGGTGTCATGTCAGTCACGCTCCCTCCAATCAACCGTTCTTCCATGGCGTCAAGACAATCGTTTACCTGGGAGTGGTTGGATCGGATTTCGGTTTGCAAATCAAATACTAGCTTTTGAAGTTCGATGATGGTACGAACCATGTCATTTGTGTTATATGCGGGCATTTTCAAATTATTTTATGATGTAGATTGATAAAAACGGCTTTGTCAGAAAAAACGCGCTATATATATATTCTCCATATTCTTGTACGTCATGGTTTTTACATCATATCCATGATATAATCCATGCCACTATATAAAAAAAATTAGCACTAGTTGCAATACGTAATGACAGCCGTCTGGGATTCAAAATTGGATCTAGTGGTTAATGCAACTGCGTTAAATACTTTATGTTGGGATTAGATTACGGCATCTTTCTTTAACACTTCCCTCGATTTAATTCCATGATTTCATCACGTAACTTTACATGCAGCTATTGCGACAGTCTTTTTGAAAACCATGCTCGAATGGTCGAGCATCAACGAAGAGTAAAATGCCATTTGTTTGCAGTAAGAAGTGGAATGAACAATATCAATACCAATACACAAGATGATGCTGAAGAAGAGATTACTTCCGTCCAAAATCTTGATGAGCAGTATGCGGACGATGATACTGTAATGGAAGAAGCTGCAGGTAATAATAATTAAAATCATAGTAACGAATTTCTAACTTACAATGTATTGCTACAATAACTAGCACGCGATGATGCTTTCATGTTCGAAGATGCGATCAGATACAAGCACTTTGACCACGATTACAACTGGAACATAATCCAAAAGTTTGGCATAGGCTTAATTAAGCTTCTTGACCATAACGGTGTTTCAAGACAGGTCCTGCGTGATGTCGTAAAGCATGTCAATGGAAACCTTCTTTCCTACCTTGATCCTGTTGCTGTCTCAGGTAAATTAAATATTGACTCACAGACTTCCTTTCATACTAATTGCTATTTAGACTTGGGCGGGTTACTTCCTTCTCCAGAGGCTATTCATAGATTACTTGATAAAGGCAGCATTGATTCTGTGAAAATGTATGATGTGTGTCGCGAAGGATGTTTTCTTTTTGATGATAACGTGCAGCAATCACATTGTATCAACCCTGCTTGTGGTGAAGGGCGATACAAAAATCAAAATGAAGCTGAGGAATCAATCCGTGCTGGCGACATTTCACCTCCAAAAGCCTTTCAAACCATGGCTATGTCTTCTGTCGGGGCTTCACTTGCGGAACTACTGGTCGACGACGAAATCCGTGAAGACTTCAAGTACGCAAGCCAATTCAGCGAGTATGATGAAGATGGCGTCTACATTGACATGTTTTCCGGTTCGGTGTACAAAGAATTTCTTCGTCAAAATTTGCTCACACGCAAAGACATCTGCCTTGTTCTTTACGTTGATGGGTTTCCCAACAAATCCAAACCTGGAAGCTCTCAAACGTTGGTCCATTGCATGGTGATGAACATTCCTGCTTCTAAAAGATTTAGAAATTAAATTTACTTGTATATGTTATCTTAATCAAACTTACCTTTTCGTTGTTAGAGCAAACGAGTCGATGATGATTCCACTGGCTATTTTACCTGGCCCAAAAAAGCCCAAGTATTTGATGAGTTTTTTTACGCCAATCATCGAGGAAATCAATTCGTTGTGTGCAAGAGGATTCGTCGTTGAAAAAAACAATGAAATCGTGCACCAAAGTAAAGTATTCTTGCTCGGAATGACTGGTGATATTCCAGGAATTGCTGATTTAATGAATCATCGTGGACACACGAGCAAATATGGCTGCAGAATTTGCAAAATTGCTGGCAGACATCCTGAAGGTTGCCGTTACGGTATGTACTTCTTGGATGCAGGTGACATGAGAACCAAAGACCAATTAGTCAATGGCGATGCGGTAAATTATTCAAAGTGTGCACCAATATTTTTAAGATACTAAACGCAATATGAATTAGCGATTCGATTTGCTTGGTGTTGATCCTGTTATTAGCTCTCTTTCCACCTTCACTGGTACATCTTTTTTTCTTGGTGACGAGATGCATTTGATTGGTAGAGGGCTTGGTACTTTGGTGTATAATCTTTTGGATCCCAAGAAAAACAAAAAGTTCCGTGAATTCATCACTCAAGATGCACAATATACCTTTGGTTTGAACGCACGTGATGACACTATCATCAAAAAAATTGACGAAAAGGTGAAGCAGAGCAGGGTTTACATACCATCAGCTTTTGAGGGAACTTGGGATGGCGGTGTAGGTATCGGAAGAGCTGTCGATTATTTAGACTTTCTCTTGTACATTGTCCCGACCATTGTACTTCCATTGGTCCAGAACAATGAAACCAAATGTGCGTTGATGGAATTGGTGGAGGGATGTTCCATTGCTTTGCAGTGGCGCATTTCTCGTAGGGACATTACAAAAATGAAAGGATAACATGACAATCAGAGACTAGATATTAAAAATTAGACATTAACGCAAACATTTAGATGTTTTAGTAGTTGGCATGCGTTTTTGAATCGAGAGATTGTTGCAAGTCGTATCAATGCGCGAGTGTTCACAGCAAATAAACATTATTTGATGCATCTGCCGTATTTGGTTGAACAGATGGGGCCATTAAAATGCTACTCTTGTCGACCAAAGGAGCGGACAATTAAGAAGTTCACCAACTTGATCAAGTCCACGCATCTTATAGGGGCAAATGCTTCGAACGTCCTTCGTCACCAGGCGAATTATAACAAGATGGCGGTTAGATGTCTGCAGTCTATTCAATTCCCTGAATCTACGGATCGTCCAGACACCTACCGTTCGCATTCCTCTGGTGCCCAAGTTTGGTGTCCGTTTATTCCTCAGTCTTTGCTTGGATCAGATTCGGAAGAAATATGCTTCGGTGTCCCGAGATCGAAGGTGATTGATGCATTGATATCATATTATGATCATAAGGTTGGGGATGAAATCGAGCAATTGACCTCGTCATCCATTGTGATTGCAAGTCGAGCTTGGAACGATGACTTGGTATTTTCTTCGATTATGGACATAACCTTGAAAAACTTAAAGACAAGAGCAAACAACATTGTCCTGTTTAAGGCTCCCAAAAGTACTGGTCACAGGTAAGCAAAAGACATTTGACAAACTTTATTGGTACTTACAGCATAAAATTTAGATCTATTTCCATTTGGTTTGTCGGTGTGGTTCACTGCTACTTTACACACAAGCAAGAAGGTGAAGAAAATTTTTTGGCTATCGTTGAAGTAACGAAGCAGCAGCAATTCGACGCTCACAATGTTGTGACAGTTGCTCGGAATTCCAGGGGTGACAGATACAAGAAGTACGCTGTTATTTCCATTACAGACATTCTCCAAGTGGTTGGTCTTGTACGGTATTCCGATTCCGCTAACATTTTCAAGGTTGTTTGGCCGTACATTAAGTATACTGACAAGGTTAATCATCTTCCTGCTGGTTCTTTAGCTGATTTGTAAGTTGGTCGTATCTTTCTCTGTTTTGCGTAGACAAGTTTTATTGTAATTAAACTCTCTTCAACAATTCATCTAATGGAGTGATTACTATTTTATTCAATCTGATGTGTTAATTGGCAATGTGTTATTTGGCAATGCTTGTAAAAGAAAAAAATTTAAAAATAGGAAAGGAAAAAAAAAAAATTATATTCCGATGGTTGCGTATTTTATCCACCATGTTGCGTCTTTCCGCAACATGTTGCGGAATTCCACTACCGAGTCCGCGGCTGTGATAATGTAGCAGAGTTGATTTAAACTTTCATGTTCACAAATCCAACTGTATTACATTTATGGATTCAGTGATAGTTCGATTTAAGTATACAAGTTTGATGTTATGGCTGGTGAAAAAAGAACATTTTTGTTTCTTTTTTTAACTTCTATTTCAATAAATAACTATATTGGATGACTTCCAAAATGCAAAATAGAATTAAATAGAATAGACTTAATTTTTTGGGTTGTGTAACGTGGAATTAACCTTAAATTTCACCGCTTAAATTTTTGAAGTTAATTCGACCCCCCTACCCCCCCGAATTAAAAAAAATTAACAAAAAAATCATCTTTCTATTAAATAATTCATTTCTGATAAACGCTAATAACATTCAGATAATAAATATAAGATCTATGAATAATATTTATCAAAGCAGTTTATTTATTTGGCTCTTTTACGCTTCTGAGAACCGTCTTTTTTGCCCTTTCAGGAGAAGTAACAGTGAGTTGCTATTGTGCATATAAAACTGATGGGTTTTAGTGCGAACGGAAGGAGCATCATTGATAATAGTTAAACTATCTTGGTTACCGGTGTCTGGATGTATTCAAACATCATTGTCATCTGATAATATAGCTGTTTAGGTAGAGTTTTGCATATATGGTACGGGTCAAAAAAGTTAATTCTATTTTCAGTGTTTTGGAACAGAAGTAAAATTAACTCGGAAAATCAAATTTCCGAAGTTAATTCTATTCTATTTAATTCTATTTTGTATTTTGGAAGTCATCCATTATCATAACCTTCTGTAATTAACATCACTTTGACGTGCACTTTGTGTAATAAAAAGGGGGAGCGAGTTCGAGTTATCGTACTTACAACCGAGCCGAGCTTAAGAAACTTCGAGCGAGCTCTAGCTGCAAAAAACCACATTCGTGCGAGTTTCGACCTTCATGTGGTGATCCACCTACTGTTGGTACTAATCACACCATAGAACATTACTAAATTAAATATCATTTCATCATCCCATACGTTATTACGTCACAACACGAACTAATTTCTTATGCATTATATCATATCCAACTACAAGCACTATTTAGTGCTGTGTAACTAATCCATCAAACTAAATTTATAATCCGATTTCTCTTAACATATATAAATATGCAAACTGATAGTTAGAATAGAACCCTCTCAATCTTTGAATCTACTTTTACTCTTAATAAAACTTATAAGCAGTCTCAAAGTACTTTATTGTTTTTCTCTTTTTAAACTCTCTCCTCAACTATCACACTTCATTCCGAACACTACTCCCACGGCACTACAAAAGCACCAACAGGCTCAGCCATCTGAACAAGAAAGAATGACGGACGTGTTAAACAAAAACATGAATGAAGTAGCGAAAGAAGAAGGTAACAAAAAAATCTGGGAAAACCATACAGTATATTCTGTTGACAAGAAGGTATTTTATATTTATTGTTTACAAATGAAAGTATAAAACTGCTAAAAGTAGCAAGATTGTCCGGAGCATACAGGGTAACATAGTAGGGTAACATAACGTGCTTTTAATTCAGCAACTAAGGATTGTTGAAAAGCTTTTGAACTAGCCTTTTCTCCACAACGCCATTAGCCTTGTGTATTCGGGTCACTGTGGAAATCGGTGTAGATTTATAAAATAAAAACAAGAAAATTATCAAACTTGCAAAAATCAACTAAGGCTTTATTAAACAAATAAAAAAAAACCGACCTCCGGCCGGTTTTTTAGGCGTTCTTCAGACTGCCGATCGGGACCTGCGGCCCTCTCGTGGGACTGAGGTTTTTGTTTATTTGCTGTTCGGGACTTACAGCCCCTCACTCACTAATCAGTAAAAATCATGCAAATGCTTGTAGTATGAATGCTGTGTTTGCCCGTTCGGGACTTACAGCCCCTCACTGACTAATCAATTTAAATCGTGTAAATGCTATAGTATGGATACCATGATGGCCGTTCGGGACATACAGCCCATCACTCGCTTATATAATCAATAAAAAAGTGTGACTTCTGAAAAGTGATCATATTTTTAAACACTGTTTTGTTGGACATAGTATTTTTTTTAACCCTTTTCCCTTAGGCTTTCTAACTCCGTAAATACTCCGTGAAGAACGCCAAAAAGGGGTCTTTTACACATTATTTCAGACATTGATCACAGATGGGCTGATGACAGTCGTGGGTAGATTCATCCAGATAATACTCGGATGTAATGATCCCATATGGAAAGGCCATAATGAGATGTGTAGTGGATTAGGAAATTAGGTTACACAATTACAAATATCCATAGTAGATACGGATATGGTCGAACCAGATCAGCTCTATCAATCAGGTCCACTATCTTTGACATAACACTAGTAATCAATATCTACAGATAATGTTCTTAACCAATATGATAGCTATCCTTATCATACAATTAGTTAGTATAAATACCTTTGATATTTTTCCCAATTATCAAGAGATCATACTTATATTAACTTTGAATAAAAGAGTTTTAAAAGCATTCTTTTGTCTTTTTATTTCTTTTTTATATGTGCTAAAATCGCACTTATAAATAATAAAATAAAATAAATAAATCGTCGATCCCACATGATCGACTCATATACCAAATACAATATCACAAAAGAAAAGAACATCAGGTAGAAAAACTGAGTTACTACTTTAGAACTCAGTTTGACTTAAGATTTCTTAGAACCATCGTCCTCTCAATTCTGACAGAACAATAAGAGTAGCTCATTGTTTACGAATCAATCCAATCATAAAGGCAATGACTGCTTAAATTTAAGGCACCATCGGACATGTATTATACCACCCAATGGTACCTTCACTAACTATTAGATAACCGTTTAAACTACAGATCCCAATAACTATAAATACCCTGCCTTCTACCATAATGTAGAAGGGCATTCAGTTTTAAAACGAATAATAAGAATAAAAGCCTACAAGCACTATTAATCTTATTTATCTATTTTTTTTTGTGTTAAACAAAGTTTCTCCACATTTTTTAAGATTACCCTTGTAAACTTTTACTTCAAACCTACCTACTACTACTACTATGGCTGCTCCTTCTTCTTCTGCTGGTTCCTCTTCTGCTGGTTCCCCCTTCAACATCTCTCCTGCTGCTTTCATTGGTCCTATGACTCAAGCTGCTACTGAAGAATGGGAAGATGCCCGTATCGAACGTGAGCTTCACGAAGGTCCTACCGAGCAAGCTCAAGTCGCTCCCTCTCATCTTCAAGAAATGTCCCAAGACATTGAGGTGACCCAGGCCCCTCCTCTTGAATCCGAGGTTATCAAGACCCCTCAAGACATCATCGCTGACCTAGTCAGCCGTCGTGAAGCTATCCAATTAGCCATGATCCAGGCCCTTTCTGCGACGAGCTGCTCGACCAATGAGCAAAACCGTTGTTATGATTTGTCTGTGGAGATCGAAAGAATAAATTCGATAATCCAATCCCTTGCCTCCAAGGCTGAACCCGTACCAACTTTCATGATCAGATGTAATGAAGCTTCCAAGTATGCTACCACTCCCGCTGCCAACGAAGGATTAACCTTGTCAAGAGAGGACCTTTCCCGTCTCCAATTAGTTGGAAAGACGTACCAGCAATTTAAGGGTAGACAGGTATTTAAAAACATCGATGACTATCTTAAGACTTTCGAAGAGGTGATCATGTCGGCCCGTCAAGAGGTCAAGACTAACTGGCGCTACCTTCCCATCGCTCTAGCCGATAAACTTAAGGCTTGGATGAGAAAAGACCTTATTGTGGTAAACGGGATTGGTTTACACAGAAAAATAAAAAGAATAAAAATAAAAACAGGGAATAAGTTAAATATCCAGTGTGGTTTTATTCCAGGTTAAAAGTTAAAAATAAACTAAAGGAAAACTATCTATCTAGAAATCGTCCTATTTATATGAATTGTTAGATGGTAATGATTTATAATTGTGATAAGCTGTTACTGTGCTTATCACTATCTTATGCTTGAGAAACTATATTCTGTGTATGTTACACAGAAAAATGGCTGTCTATCTTTTATGATTACAGCAGGTATATTTGGATTTGAAGATACTCTGTGAGGTAACACAGAGTTTTCTTTTTCTATTTCCTTATTATAGAAATTCTGTCCCTGTCTATGACTAATGGTAGAATGGTGATAAGGATCGTTTACTGTCATATCCTTATCTGAAATGGTATTATGTATTTTATTGGTTGTATGCTTTGTTATGCAATTGTGTATATTTATTATTGGCTGTAGCCGTTATTATTTATGTAGCTTACGTAGTTATATATTATGTGTTTTACCACACTTATGAATTGTGAATCTTGGGATGCTGCCAAGAAAGTCCTGGAAAAGAAGTTTGGAAACCGTCAAATGCGGGTCCTTGCCACCAAGGACCTTATATCTCTCTCCATGTACCATGATTAGAATATCTCTGACTTTGACAACCGTTTCATCCGAATGGTTGAGGATTCTGAATACCAGGTGTCTGATAGGATCATGGCGGATCTCTACTTCCTGGCTTTGCCCAACAACTGGCAAACTAATGTCATGACGGTGGTGAATTCGAAAAAGCTGAAGGATGTATCTTAGACTGCTGAGGATGTCTACCAGGCCGCTCTTGGTATTTTTAGTGACAAGACTCCCGGGCATGATGGCCACTCTAACTCGAAGCGTAAGTCTAACGACACGCTGGACCGCTCTCCCAAGAAACGTTCCAATCCTGATGCCAAGTATCACTGCAAGATCCATGGTGATAACTACTCCCATGACGATGACAATTGCAAGTACGCTGGTAAGTCAGCCACTGACACCGCTCGCTCCAATGAAGGCTCTTCTTCTTCTTCTTCTTCTTCTTCTCGCCGGTTCCTTGGAAGTCATAATAGACCCAAGCCTGCTACTTCCTCTTCTTCGTCCTTCGTACCATGCGATCATTGTGGACGTAGATGGAGCCACGGCCATCGTTGCCGGGAATATAAGGATAAGTTCGCCGACAAGAACGTCCTTTCCATCAACAAGGATTGTAAGGGTAAGAAGTCCGATCGTGGCGGACCTTCCCACGATAACGAAAACGACAGCTATGAATGTAAGTCTACTGAAAACAATTTTAACCCTTACAAATCATTAATTACTCCTCTCATTCTCAATGATAGAAAACTGAAAGGCAAAGTCGATACTGGATCTGATACAACATGTATTAATAAATACATATTAAATAATCGTTTTCCATCAATAAAAATCAATAATATAAAAGGCAATTTAAACTTTCTCTCAAATTCTGCTAAAAGAATAGGTCAAACTGAACCAATGAAAGTCAGATACCCTAATGATATAAGTTTCAGTTTTTGTTTCGAAGTGGTAGAATTCTTGGATCCACTTGATAGCGAACTCGACATATTCTTAGGAACAGATATCTTTGTCGTATTTGGGTACGATTCACTTAAGAATAAATAAGCAAATCGTTCAAATAATTAAATTATGAAATAAAAAAGAACCTTCAATGTTGCATATCAGCATACACATGTATACTGCTACACAACTTCTCCTACTTCGAGTACATATTTCTATATTAAAGATTACATGATTGGCCTAAATACGATATACGAATGACAGTTGGATACAGAAAGCCATACCGCTGAGTTACGATATCACCGATCGAGAAGAGAATCTTCTCAGATCAAATCAAGACTTATAAGAAAGAGAAACTTAATATTAATAGTTCTCTCAATGGCTTAGCTACCCATAGAGAGAATAGAACAGCTATTAGTATAAATGGTTCATTTACTTATATGTTGATATAATTATACTGCCTATAAAGAGTATAAAAAAATAGTGTATGAATTAATGGATACCTATCTTCTACAACCAAATATACAAATTTCGATAAGATATTCTATATTTGGGATCGTATTTTATGCATTAGAAAATTAAAGCATAAATGATCAATTACAACTATTATGTTCTATTGCCAATTACACTTGACAAACAAGTATGTATCTTTTAACAGTATCCGTTACACGATCTTACAAAGAAGTGTGACACTGCAACAAGTATTTGTCAGAATACTCGTGTTCCTGTTTTACACATCTGGGACAACGTTACCTTTAATCAATTCTAACAAGTAGAGTTTAGATAACACAAGATGGAAGACTAAAATATAGATTTATTCCAAAACCAGAAAGGTCGACTCATCATAAATCCAGGAGATGTTGGCAATATAAAAAGGATTGATTATTTCATAGCAGCAGAGTTCTTTAGTCTATTTTCACCCTAATAAAAATATTCGTTTTTGTGCTAAATCACACATATAGATTGTACATATAATAAATTCATATCTCATCATCACTGATAAATGATAGCTAAATCATGATCAGGCATACAAAAGGAATTCGCTAAAGCCGTTCACTATTTTAAAGTGTCACGGTATCGTAACACCAATGTCCAAACTTAAGACATGTTATTGTTATTATTTCTCTATTGACTATGCGTAGCACTAATTGTCCAATATAGATATTGTTATTGATAGCATACTCATATTATTAAGAGTAGTATCCTCAGCCTCGTCCATTCCATTTATTATAAATACTCTTTATTTTTCCTCTTCTTAAATCTTTAGTTAACTTTAACATCAATAAGCTCTGACAAGAATTCTAATCGATCCTATTGTTTTTTTCTACCTTTTTTTCTGCAAAACTATCCTCTTTAAGCCTACTTTTGCTACAGTTTTTTCTCATTATTTTTATACGTGCATTTTATCAAATATCACAATCTTGTCTAAATTGAATGTCGGTTTAACTAACGTAGCACATAAATATCCAGATGATGAAGATTCTGAAGATATTCAATTTGAAAACGCTAACTATGATCCATCGGATAAATATGATCCTGAAAATGCTGATTATGGTAATTTAAGTGAAAGAGAACAATTGATGAGCTTTATTAAACCGTCTATTAAACGAAATGCTGAAATTAAACCGGGTCAGTTTTGTAACATTCCTGAAAGTATCGTCAGAATACCTATCAAAAAGAATGCATCAAACTGTTATATCCGACAGTATCCGTTACCTTACCATGCTCGACCTAAAATAAAGAAACAATTAGCCGAATGGTTAAGTTCAGGGGTCGTAGTAGAAAGTAAGCCAAGTAATAGATTTAATTCACCGTTATTAGCAATTGGAAAAAAGGATGAAAACATTAATCTTACCAACACCAGAGTCTGTCTTGATCTGAGAAGACAAAACATGAATATTGATGATTCTTTGGTAGAAGATTTTGCCGTCCCTAATATCCAAGATATTTTTGACAAGGTATCCACAGGAGTTGTATTTAGTCAGCTTGATTTAAAGTCTGCATACAATAGCTTCAAAGTGGATGAAGCCAGTCAAGAAGTACTATCTTTTATGTTTGATGACAAAACATATAAATGGGTAGGAACTTGCTTTGGTCTCAAATTTGTAACTAGTCAATTTTGCCGGGTCATGAATATTATATTTAATGGTGAAGCCCAAATAGCAACCTACGTTGATGATTGTTGTATTTTCTCTGATGCTAAGAGTTATGCCAGTATCGTAAAGAGAGCAATCCATAAATTAACGGCTGCTACAGTATATCTTTTTAATAATTGCTCACATATCTGTTTATCATTTTTTAGGACTAACGGTACGCCTGTTTTATGATGTACGGTTAACGTAAGATTGAGATTACTCTAAATCGCTTCTTTTTGTTTCTAGTTTTGTTTTTTAGAGGATCAATACATTCATACGAAGCACTCTTTCTTGGTTTTATGTCTCGTTCGATGTCGGGTGCAAAAGACTGTAAACTTTATTATCTGCGTATTAGTGCCCTATTCATGGTTATGCCGTCTCTAAGAACGAATGTCGAAAAAGACTCTTTTCCTTATCATCATAAAAGATATTTCTGCTTCTCCATAGCCATTGTATATACGATAATAAAATCTGTTTAATAATTTATCTTGTGTTTTATATAAAATGATGACTGAATGATAATGAAATCAAGAACCATTGGTTGTTTTATACCGTTTTACGAATAAAAATATGAAAAAGCGAAACAACATTGGTTTGAAACACCAACAAAGTTGTTGTACTTTCCAACAAGTACTGTTTATAAATCAAACAAAGTTGTTGAAAGGTTCAACAAGAATTGTTTGTAAGATCAATAAAGTTGTTGAAAGGTTCAACAAGACTTGTATGTAAAACCAACAAAGTTGTTAAATAGTTCAACAAGACCTGTTTGTAAAATCAACAAATTTGTTTGCAAAAGCAATAAAGTTACATTCAACAAGTTTGTTGAAGTAATCAACAAGACTTGTTGATTTTGTCAACAAACTTGTTGGTAAACAAATCAATGCCAGCTATTTCTCAAACAACTACACACCCAGAGCAGCCATTGCCTTTCTAGGCTGAGTCACACACGGGTGAATGATAATCCCAAAAATAAATGAAATCCATTGGATGCTATTTTTTTTTAAAAAAAAAAGAATGCATAGCGTCCCCCCAAGGCTCCCCATTAAGACAAATTTGTGCATCATTGTTATTTTGTTTACATCCCAAGTGTCCCCCACCACTTCAGATCCGCCCCCAAATCATGTTTGCATGACGTGGACGGCTTTTCAAATGAACTTCACAAAAAATGAAAAAAAAAGGTCCTTTACGTTTTTTTTTATAACAAAATAATGTGTGAATGAATATATCTAAAAGTTTGGTAATCTTACGATTTTTTCCAAACTACAACGCGTGTTGAGAAGCCACCAAATGCTATCGAATTTTGATTTGTTAATACTCAACGTCGAAGAAGTGTCGTAATCCGAAGAGATAGGAGGTTGTGACATGTCCAGCACGAATTCAACGCGATTTTGTTCACGACCAGCAATTACAAAATCGTCACCTGGTAGTCTGCGAGTTATAACGTTGCCAGCAACATCTAAAACGCAGCTTTCATAAATACTTGATTGTGGACCTTGCGAAAAGGAGTCATGACAAACAAAATCATATGCTTGGACGAGGAAGTCTTGGCCGTTTTTCATAACAGTTTTACCAAGGGAAAGACCGCTTGACTTGGAACTGTTACCATTGCGAAAGACACCAGTAGTTCCAAGTGCAAGCTTTTTCTGGCTGTTGTTGTTGTCTAATAATTCAAGCTCGCTTTGATTAATCGTTGCATCAAACGATTCCAGAACTTTGACGCCACACGTTTCCCAAAGTGAAGAGGACGGATCCTTAACGAATAAACCACCTTGACTGATATGACGAAGCATGAACTCTTCGGCAAATCGAACAGCAACATCTCGCCCACCGTTCTGTCTGTTAGTATGGCACAACAGCTCACGCATGAACTTGTGTTGCTACTCACCTCGTTCAGTCTCGGTATGAGGACCACCGGAAAACCGTTCAACATCTTGCGAAATATGGATCAATAAATGGGATTTCAGTCGGTTGCACAATGACGAAAAGTTCCTTTTGGTGATAGCTTCTGTTCCAGCAGCAGCAGATCTTCTTCTAGTCAAAACGGTCGTATGATGTAAGTCGTCCATAGCTGTGATGGTCTTCGACACAGTTATATCTAATATTTGCTTGTAGTAGTGAAAATTGTTGATTTTTTCCATGTATACCAGTGAAGCGAGTAAGCCGAGATTGTCAAAGCATTCAAACATGGATCTAAAGGAATCTTGATTTTCATCGAACAATGAAGAATTGAAAAAGTTTGCTTTTTGCAAAAGTGTTGGGAGTAGTTGTACGAGGATTTTAAAATCTCTTCCGACAAAAGAGCGAAATGCGGTTAATGAAGATGTAAGGTTGCGATGCAATACTTTGGAGTTGTAGTTTCGGAAAAATTGAGTTAACAGTTGAAGCTGTACATCGTTTAAAAAAAAGTCACGAGCGAGTTTAAAACATTATGGTCATTCCCAAAAGCAAAGTGTGCAAGATTTCTACAGGCAAATCTTGAGACAAATCGACCGCCTTTAACTTCAACAAATCCTCGGCATCTGTCAGCTTGAACCCGATTTCTCCCTATTTGTTCAAACTTCCAGGTTCTTTTATGTTTCCTTGGTTTGTTACCCGCCCTCTGTTAGGAAGATAAACCGGGGATGCACGCTCTGGTTGTTCCGGGTTTACAAAGGAAAGAAAATCTTCTAATGTTCTTAACTCAGCAGTGTACGTTTCGGAGCTATACCTCAAGGCTATTGGCTGTTTTCCAGTGGTCATAGGCTTTGGTGGATCAGCTTGCCAATAACAGAATCTACATGGGTGATTAGCCCTAATCCTTTGCTTAAGGCTAGTTCCGCCTGACGAACGTTGTCTCCACGAAAAAACAGTACAGGTGCAATCACAAAAACGTTTTTTTGAAGTTCGGCATCATACATCACTATTCCTTTTTCCAGATCGAGTAAATCTTCTGTCAAAGGCTTAACCATTTCCATTGCGGTGACTTTGTGATTACTGGTACACAGAAAGAAATGATTTTCGTACTTGTTGCTCTCCTCAAGATCGAACGCAGCAATGTTCATCACCCAGCTGTGAAATCAGTTCCATTTTTTAGATCTATTGCCGCTAGTATGGTCCGAAAACAAAGAAATAGGAACTACCCGAACTGTCATTTGTCGATTCGAACTGACATATGGTACTCGCTCACGAAATTTGAGGCCTTCAGTCATCATGACAAAATGGCGTGGAATCAGTTGATTGAAAGATGTATATCTCACTTCACCACTATTGTCAATTATTTTGGAGCATAATCGAGGATGGCATTGTTCATGAAGCTGCAAAACCGTCATACAAAAAAGTATATCTGTTACAGGAATGTTGGATCCAGTTGAATCAATAGCTGCTGACTGGAAATTATCTGTAAAATCGATGGGAAAAACGTTGACAAAGAGGCCATCGTTCACTGTCAGAAATTTAGCGATAATATATAGCTGTTGTTGGCGTTGTCGTTGATTTGGGCGGGTACTGACTACATCACCAATCCAAAAATCCGTATCAGCATTTGTGAATTCTTTAGCTACCATTGGCAACTGGAAATGTTTATTATCTTTCCATTTCCGTCCTTGATTCAAATGATAACGCTGGTTTGGAGTGAAATCTGGTAACGATTTAAAAAGTTTAGTTTTTTGCTGATTAGCCATAACCAATCGCAAATGATTCGAGGGCTTTATGAAAAATAATTCCACAGACCGGTCATCTCCCTTTGGAATAGTAGCCTTATCAACTTCAAGACGAGGGAATTTTCTTCTGGTGTCATGGCTTTTGCAAATACGATCATCCTTTGGTATGTTGCGCAGAGGATTAAATCCTTCTGGTCTTTGCTGAATCAAATCCCTTTCTTGAAGGGATGTCGTAATCAATTCGCGCAGCAAATGCATGGTCTTCTTTATTAATCGGATGGATGTTCTGTCTTGTGAACCCTTAAAGAACATCAAGATCTTCATTTCCATTTCATTTTTAAAAGGATAAAAAGGATTAGAGCTAAAGACAGATGTAATTTGATAGGTATAGGTCCTTCAACTTCATCATTGCCTGACTCAGAAAGAGACTCATCATCAGATTCAAACGGATAGGCAAGGTTAGCACCGTCATCCTCTTCCGAGCTATCAAAATAATCATTGGCATCGGCGGTTTCAGCGGTTTCATCTACTGGATTATGGTTATCGTTTGTAGGAGAACTATCAATGATGTTTTGGTAAGTATATGTATTTTTTGAAGTCTTTTTTGTTTTTATAGTAATTCGTACTCAACATGTGCGTTACTTGCACGCCCATGGATGATTCTTTGATGACGGTTAAAGTTAGTATTGGTTGTGAGATTTATGTTACAACTTGTGCAGAAAGTATCATCATTGTGAATAGAGAATACGTTAAAAGACATTGCTTTGCGTTGTGAGTATAATTGAAATTATGAAGTTTGGCAAAACATTTTCACTGCCTTCATTTAGAGATTTGGTCTCATGCAGTGTAACAAAATGCTGATGCTTTTAAATCACATTTTTTCTTTTTTTTTCTCCTTTCTCTCTTCTTTCTTTCTTTTTTAATCAAAAATATGATTAACTTGAGTTTTGTTTTTAAGAAGCCATCGTCTTAAGGTAATTAATACACATATTATAAGAACCTCGTTAACAGTTCATTAATCAACAGGAAATTGAATGCAAGTATTGCTTTGTGTACTGTGGGTAATATACACGCGTTTTTGTTAATCCTTATTTTCTGTGCATTTATTAACATATTATATCTTCTCCAAAGCTGCTTTTCACTCTTGGCGTTCTGAACCTAGTAAGGTATGACATTTCCATCTTTTTCATATCATTTTTCCTTTATAAAATGATTTTTTTTAGTGTATTGTTCCCTCTGTTTCTCCCTCTCTTAAAATTACAAGGTACGCGTGTTTAGGATAATACCAATACTACCTTTATGTTCTCTAACATGCTTTTTACAATAGTATCTTCCTCTTTCATATTTTGGTATTTGCTTTTATCGCGTTACGACTGGGCATCCCCATCCAAAGCAACCGTTTTTTATGATTATTTGTATACATTTTTATCCAATAAAATTTTATTATTTTAATGCTACGTAATCGCTTTTATATCGTTTTTTGACCCCCAATGAAGACCCCCAATAGACCCCCAATAGACCCCCAATAGACCCCCAAAGAGCACCCCCAAAGACCCCCCAGCTCACTTCCCCCCATTCCCAAAACGGTTCGAAATCATTCACCGATGTTTACAAATAAACCTGCAAAAAAATCCTCTGGGTGTGTAAGTAGGAGTCACTTGAAATTAACTTGCTACTTCCATATTTTTTTGGATGGAAAATGGGAAACCGTGCTTAAATACTAGCGAGTACGGAGGAAGTTATTAAAAATATCACCAATTGGTATGGTTGATACTTTTTTGCCAACAACCAGTACTGATAAATAATTTTAATAGTTTTAGCATGATAAAAGAAATGTCTCCACTTCACATGGGGTAAACATCAACGGAATTGACACCGTATGTACCTTCACAATTTTTTAAATACATAAAAAACTCGACAATATAAACAAATAATACTTTCTCGGACACTTCTAAAGGACTGACCCAGTTTAGACAGCTTAAGAAGAACACTGTAGGTTCATGGAACAAGTATGAGAACAAAACACCAATTAATCGCCACCAGCCAAAAGATACCTTAATAAAAGTATAATTTACTTAAAGGGAAAAATAGTTTTCAGAAGTCGAAAAACATTTTTAAAGAGGTAGGAATAGTTTTAATAAAATGCCAATAGCCTGGGCTGTCTAATTACATTGTTAAAAAAGTCTCTACCATAAGGGAGGTAAGACACGACACAGTCAGACATAGAAGCCAAAAAATACTTGGGTCAACTACGCTAAACTTTTGACGGACACAGTAATAAGCCTTTTTATAATAGTGCTAGCTTTAAATAGAGTATCTATCTACCAAACATTACGGACAGAAAACAATTATTGATCAGAAAACCACAGAAATTAGCAAAAATGTCGATGTTACAGAATACCTATTAATTATACCATATGCTTAAACAAGTAGTACTTGTAACAGTTTCATAATTGACTAGCTCGTGTTGAAACAAAATATGAACACCAAACAGTCATTGTTTATGAAGTAAGTCTAAAATTGTTGTAATAGTAATTAAAAATCGCGTACAAATCTTTGATTAACGATATCAAGTGATAGGGGAATATCTGTGAGGGTGGTAGTACTTGGTAGGGCAGCTTTAATTAAAATATAGAAATGAATCAGCAATGACACAAAGTGAGCAATGAATTTACTAAAAACACGAATAGTCAGTAGTTGATGGAATTTTTTAACAAAGCAGCACCTTTTGGCCGATTTAAATACTTCTGTCCTTTTCCAAAGACTATGTAAAATACAAACGAGATAGGCAGAACATAAACTGACTTGTTAATGAACCAAATACGTTATAAAATAAATAAAAAAAGGACACATAAACAAAAACAGAAAAATATTTCTCGGAAGTTGAAAGAAACTTTTAAGGAGATGGGAAAAGATTTGTTAGGTTTAGAATAATAATGTTTGAGCGTAAAATCAATTAAAAAAGTGTAGAAAGGACGATAGTCCGTTTATATGTCAACTAGTATTTATAAATGGCTAAAATGTAGTATTTATTACGAATTCATTTCTAAGTAAATTGGAGTCACGTACAATATCAGCCGTAATAAGAAATCATCAAAACGCAAGGCGATTATTTATACACCAAACATCTACTTAGAGTGTATTTATGGAATGACCACGCGTAAGAAAGTAATAACTCCCAAAGCCTGAATAGCAACGTGACTCTATTTAACTATTTCTGTGCATAAAATTGCCAAACACAAAGATCTTCGGATCAGCTTGCAATAGTTGCAGTAACGATGGACAGGAAACCTAAAATATCTGACAGTTTGTTTGAAGAACTTCTTAGTAGGTTGCTAGTGATAGAAATTTTTTTGCAGTGTCTCGCCCTTGTTTGTACCAAGTAAAAGAAAGATTGATCGACGACTGAGAAAAAAGTACCGACATGTCAAAAAAAACCAAACAACAGGTAAGTAATGAGCCTTTGCACAAAACCCAGAATGGAAGGCATATTGAAGTAGTTTAAGATTTCATTAAACACCACGTACACCACGAGCAGAATCTGAAGATAATGAATTGAATCGGTATTGAACTAAATGTCTCCATGAATA
The DNA here is from genome assembly GCF_025094135.1 of Mucor mucedo. Lineage (NCBI taxonomy): Eukaryota > Fungi > Mucoromycota > Mucoromycetes > Mucorales > Mucoraceae > Mucor > Mucor mucedo. The sequence continues at coordinate 4,423 of NW_026252566.1, read as the reverse complement.
AGTAGAAAATAAAAATATCACAAAATATTGTTTTAAGACAGTTTTACATGACCACAACAACAGCAGTAATTAAAATAACATCTAATACACTTCTCGCAAGAGTGTGAAAACGCGAAACTAAAGTGTGGTATCAATCAGAAAGAGATTGCCAGAAGGAAAATATTTTATGGAAAGACAGAAAAGTCTTTCTTAGAAGTTGAAAAGAATTTAAAAAGCTTATGAAAACATCGTAATAATCTAACTATGCCAAAAACCGTCACCCCAAGCTGTTTAAGCAACTACAAAAAGTCCATCGCCAAAAATGATTGAGTAAAGGACAAAATAATAAAGTAGGGACTATAAGGTCGGAGATTGTTGTACAAAATATAACAAACGATATGTGACCACATAATTAAATGTCTGTTTAATCGATCTAGCACATAAGAGGGCGACGTCCTAGAAAATATAGTAAGGATTAAACAACATTAAACAAAGTACCAAACGTACGAAGGCAATATAGGAATTGGTGGAAGATACATATTCTATCAAAGGATCTTGTTCGTCAACGGTTTTTTAGATAATTTTAGCGTACGCCAGAGAAGCGTTCCACCAAGTACAACGAGTTTACAATCATCATACAATCGTGATAAAGTGTATATGGAGTAGTTACTGAGTACGAGATAAAGTTTTCATCGGACGTATAAATGAAATGAGACATGCTGAATAACGTCTGGTATTTCCCATCGTCTTTTTGTGCGCAATTTATTGTTAATCCTTGCATATTCACAAAGTATAGACATAATAATTAAAAAGACGAGAATGGCCTAACTTTAGTTCGTTACGACAACATCCGGAAATGAAGGAGAAGCCGAATGGATATAGATTAAGATAGAGAGTATATCAACACACGCCATGTAAGAAAAACACCAATTGACGCATTGTTGGACTAAATACTTTATTGAAATCAAGAAAAAAAAGATAATATCATAAAATAATAGTTTCTTAGTGACGTTTATATGATGGGACCTTGATAAATCGCTCTCCCATGACATGCTATTAATCTTCATAACTGTTAAGAACCAGCCGTCTAAACATGGCGCACTAGCAGAAAGAAAGGCAAACAAAATAAATGTTTTACGTAAATATATACAAAAAAAATATTAAAAGTCTGAATGAATTTATAGCGTCATGGGAGCAGTGCAAATATATTCAGAATTGGCTGCAATATGTAAACAAAAGGCTAGATAGGTCTTGTTATCAAATAATTCCTAAAAAAATGACGAAGTCATAAAATTTTATCAAGCCTGAAAGTATGTACAGGTCACAATTAAGGAGAACTGTCACGCTACATATCATACATAGTTATGGATTTTAGAGAAAAACCCATATACGTTACTTGGAATGAAAATGGACAAGGAACAAAAAATAAAATACCAGCAAAATATTGAGAGCAACATTAAATCCAAGAGCGTCAAGAAGCAAATAAAATAACGTATCCAGGTCGATTAAGGTGACAAGAGACCCTAGTATTAAAGAAAAAGGTAATTGCCAAGACGACAGACAATTCAATTTACCAAGTAACTAAGACAACAAGATATCTAAGGCGACGAGATATCTTGGACAACAATATCAGGAAGATAATATGATATCTATGACAGCAAGACATACGGGATAACAGTATATCCAAGATGTCAATGTTACTAAGGTAACGAAATAACCAAGGCAATAATGTGTCTGAGGCAACGAAATCGTTCAGACAACATGATATCCACGACAACGAGAAATATAAGACAACCAGATAAATTAGACAGCCAGATATCCAAGGCAACGACAAATCTAAGCGGATAATGTATCTAAGATACAAGATAACTAAAACAACAGGGTATCCAAGTGAGCAAGTAACGAAGACAACTATATGACTACGACAGCAAGACACCGACATATCTACGACAACCGTATCCATAAGACAACCAGGTAAGTAAGACAACCGTATCCATAAGACAACCAGGTAAGTAAGACAACCGTATCCATAAGACAACCAGGTAAGTAAGACAACCGTATCCATAAGACAACCAAGTATGCAAGACAACCGTATCCATAAGACAACCAAGTATGCAAGACAATTAAGTCCGTAGAGCAACAAGATAGTTAATACAACATGATATCAAAGATAACAAGTATTGACGAAAGGAATGCGAGTAAGACAAGCAGATATGTAAGACAACAAAATTACAAGGATTCAAAGGTTTCTATGACAACACGTAACAAAGCAACCAGGTCAGTAGGAAAACAAGATATCTATAACAACAATATAACTAAGAAAACAGCATATCTATGACAACAAGATACCTATGGCAACAAGTAAGCTAGGACAACAAGAGATCTATGACAACTCCATATATATGACAACAACAACAAAAAAAAACGATGACTACCAGAAAACTATAACTACGAAAGATCTATGACTACCAGATAACTATTCCTACGAAATAACTATAACAAATAGATAACTATAACAACTCGATACATATCACAAATAGATAACTATGAGTAATCATATCACCATGACAATACAGATAACTATGAGTACAGATAACTATGCCTACGAGATAACTATGACAATACAGATAACTATGAGTAATCATATCACCATGACAATATAGATAACTATGAGTACCAGATAACTATGCCTACGAGATAACTATAACAACTCGATACATATCACAAATAGATAACTATGACTAATCATACCAATATGACAACACAGATCACTACGAATACAAAGATAACCATGACTACCAGATATCTATAACAACCACATAACTATGTCAACTAGTTAACTATGATAAATACATAAGCATGTCAAATAAATACCTATGACAACTAAATACCTATGACAACAGGAATGAATATGCTAACTAGATTTCTAGGCCAACTAGAATTCTATGCCAACAAAAAGGAATAACGACGACAATTAGATCATTACGATAAATACAACACTATGAAGATCAGTTATCACCATGACTAGGATTAAGCACAATGACTAAGAATGATCACTATGAATATGATTAATCACCATGACTAAGATTGATCACCACGACTAAGAATAATCACCATGACTAAGATTGATCACCATGACTAAGAATAATCACCATGACTATGATTAATCATTACGACCGATATTGGACACTATGACTATGATTATTCAATAAGACCACGATCATCCCCTAGACAACCGTCCAGACATAGACAACTATTCTCTCCTAGGCAACTATCCTCACCAAGACAACTATCCTCACCAAGACAACCCCATGATCACCAAGATAACCCATTATCACCAAGATAACGAGACTACAATTGATAATAAGAAAATAAGAATACACAGATTAGAAAGTAACTAAGACAACGAGGAAGAGGAAACAATACAAAACTTAAAAGAAAATGATATCCATGACACCACAATAACATAGACAACAATATATCAACGATAAGAACGTATCCAAGACAACGAGGATAACTACGATAGCAAAAGTTATATGACAACAGGAAAACCAAGGATACTAAGTAACTAAGACATCACTAAGACAACTAGACAACCATGACAGCATAAGTACCATGCCATGAAACTATAGATATGGATATTATCGACCACTATGACAATATTTGATAACCAAGACTAATAAGGATCAAATGACAAATATAGATCACTACGACTATTAAGGATCACCATAACTATTAATGATCACAAAGACTATTAATTAACAAAAAACTGTTGCACTCGACAACCATGTTGCCCACGACAACCATGTTGCCCTCGACAACCAGTTGCCCACGACAACCATGTTGCCCACGACAACCATGTTGCCCTCGACAACCAGTTGCCCACGACAACCATGTTGCCCACGACAACCATGTTGCCCTCGACAACCAGTTGCCCACGACAACCATGTTGCCCACGACAACCATGTTGCCCTCGACAACCATGTTGCCCACGACAACCATGTTGCCCTCGACAACCAATTGCCCACGACAACCATGTTGCCCTCGACAACTCTGTTGCCATCGACAACTCTGTTGACCTCGACAACTCTGTTGCCCTCGACAACTCTGTTGCCCTCGACAACTCTGTTGCCCTCGACAACGATGTTGCCCTCGACAACTCTGTTGCCCTCGACAACTCTGTTGCCCTCGACAACTCTGTTGCCCTCGACAACGATGTTGCCCTCGACAACGATGTTGCCCTCGACAACGATGTTGACCTCGACAACGACGAAGCCTACAAAAAGGGAGAAAAAGAAGAAAAATATAAATTATTTAGGGTTAGGGTTAGGGTTAGGGTTAGGGTTAGGGTTAGGGTTAGGGTTAGGGTTAGGGTTAGGGTTAGGGTTAGGGTTAGGGTTAGGGTTAGGGTTAGGGTTAGGGTTAGGGTTAGGGTTAGGTTAGG
>NW_026252565.1:0-33385 GCF_025094135.1 Mucor mucedo | reverse complement strand
TACATGATGTCGGTCTGAATTTGTTGTTTTTTCTCGAGATTCATGCATATTTCACTTTTATAAAGGTTTTGTATTAAAAAAAGCTAAATAGTCATACATATTTATTATTATTTTTATTAAAATAATACATAGAAGAAAGGGGGGCAATAATCCAAATCATTTTTATGTGAGTGTGTAAAAAAAAAAAAAAAAAAAAAAAAAACGATTGCGTGAGGGTAGAGTTATATAAATGGTTTTTAAATTTCAAAAAGTTGAAGCAACAAAAAAAAAGTGGACGATGAGTGAGGAGAGAGAGAGAGAATATAGAAAAAAAAAAAAAGATATATAATATTATTGATTTAACAAGAATGGGTATTTCCTAAAGTAACTCAGTTCTTTTTACCGAACCAAGAAGAACGCTTTGGACTTTTCTCTGGTAATTTTTCATCTTGTGCACTAGTTATAAAAACGTCAGTCATAAGAAAGACAATCAATGACTTATTTTGTGTGGTTTACCTCTCTTGTACTGCTCCTCCGCCTCTCAAAGGCTTAACAATTCTGTTAAAACTTAACATGGAACCACCTTGAGATTTATGGGTACGGGCTTGTTCTAAACGATCTCTAACAGCTTGAAGTTGAGACTCGAATCTAGTGATGGGAAAAAAAAAAAAGAATTTAGTAAAGGTACAGGTAACTCGGTGGGGATGCTGGAACCCTTACTTGTCGTTTTGGATTAGTAATTTATTTTGTGCCTCCTTTAACAAGAACTCCAAATTTTGAATACGCTCGTTTCTTGCAGATAATTTACGATCTGATAGTGCGGCTTCTTTCTTGAGTTGTGAGTTTTGTTCAACAAGCTGAGATAAAGTAGGAGTGTTCATTATTGTTAGTACTATTTTTTATAAAGATACAAACATAAAAAAAAAAAAAAACGAATATGTATATATATATATATGAAAAAAAAGGAAGTACTTACTTGTTTTTGTACATTGGTCAATTGATCCAAATTTCTTTCCAAGAGCGACATTTTCTTTTGTTGTGCTTTATTGTTTGTAGCCTTCAACACATTGTTCTTTTGTAGTCTCGTTTCATCTAATGCGACCTCCAACTCCACTTCCTTCTCACAGCGGCTTTGAAGATCCCGCATTAACACTTTCTTCATTGTTTCGAAATCTGCCAATTCCTGAGCCATTGTCTTGCGCATCTTTTCTAACTCCTTTTCTTTCTGTTCTACAGTATCTTTTGTATTTATAATAACAGGCTCTGACTTCATTTTCAAGAGCTTATCATGAGTCTCTTGGACCTCTTTCATGACACTCATCAGCCTGTTTTCCTCCTTTGTCTTCTTTTCCATATCAGATTTAAGGGACTCGATTTCTTTCTCTTGAACTTGACGCTTGATAATAAACTGGCTTTCTAATTTTGTCTTGAGTTCGGCAATAGAAGCAGCGATATCTGTGGTTTGCTTTACATCCAACTCTTCCATAGCGATTGTTTTATCTAAAAGTTCCTCATAGTCTACCTCCAAATTACTAAAGCGGATCTCGAGATCATCCCGTTTGATAATCAGCGAATCTCTTTCTTGTTCAAGATTGTCAATGGTGACTTTGTGTTGTTCAATGGCTGCTTTTGTGACCTGTAAGTCTTGACGCAACTTTCGGATGGCTTCTGGTGTGATATCTTGAACATTTAATTCATGTTCGATACCTTGTTTTTTCTCTTGAGCATCTTCCACAGCCACTTCAGCGGCCTTGATATGCTCTGCATTTTTCAATTCAGCCGCTTCTAATCCAGCTAATGTAGCCTTCAGCTCATCTAATTCCGCCGTATATTCCAAATTGGCTTCCTTAAGAGAATCAATATTGATTTCACCTTCTTTCTTTTCATAAGATTCCTTTTCTAACTGAACTTGGGCCTCACTTAGTTCGGATGATAATGACTTGTTATTGTTACCAGATATCTTTTCATTATCCTTTAACTCTGCCAACATTTCTTGAATCTCGTTGACTTGTTTTTCACGGTTGGCTAATTCAGCGACTTGTTCAGCGATTTGATCCAATAAATCTTGTTCGCGTTTCAAAAACTCGTCCTTTTCATCTTTTCCGAGCACCATGGCAGGTGTTGAAGGTCTAGATGCATCATCGTCGGTAGAAAGTTTAAATGCGGGAGCGGGAGTGGGAGGAGGTGTGATGGGGGCATCAACCGTTGCTGCTGCTGAGGAGGATGCGGACGGTGAAGCGGGTTTTGTTTTTCCGTTGGCTGATGCCCAACCGGATTCGGGTACTTTCTTACCAGCTCGCCATAAACTGATTTCGTTTTCGAGAGCAGCAATATACGCCTTGAATGAAACGGCATCGCCTTTCACACGTTTCAATAAGGCTTTAAGTTCAGCAGGTGATAAATCAGCATTGACCTTGGCCTTATTCTTGATGGTCTTTGCACGAGCACCGAAACGTAAGGTGGAGATGGATTCGGCTTCATTGTAAGAGGAAGGAGAAGAATTGATGATGAGTGTAGTACGTGAGTTACCACCCAAAGATTCTTGCAAGATACGGGTCAATTTTGAATCTCTGTAAGGAACATGACTTGACTAAAGAAAGAAACATTGGGGGTATAAATATCCCAAAAGAATAAAAAAAAAAAAAAAAATCGCATAATTTCTTGTTGTGTGGTTTGTACCTTTCCATCTGTCAATGAATTAATGACCATACCCAAAGCAGTAAGAGATTTATTAATTTTTTTGGCTTCCTCCAATGTTTGACCGGAGGCACCGGTTTTGCCAACTTTTTCAGAACCTGCTAAATCGACCAAGTATAATTTACCACTCTTTGCAGCACCTGTGTCTAAATTCTTTTGTGTGATTGTGACGAGTACAATAGAATGACTTCTTGAACTCTCCGCATTCATGTCTAAAAAAAAAAAAAAAAAAAAAGCAGGAAACATTTAAACTTAATCATGATTTAAAAATAGAGTGACGAAAAAAAAAAAACTTACTAGTGGATGCAACAACACGATTATCACCACCAATTCTCATGACTTCATAGACTTGGTCTGTGTCAGATACATACACTTCTTTAATTCCTTTAACATAAACACCCTTGACTTTATCTTCATGAATAGCCAAGTTATCATTTGCAGCTAGCAGAGGGAAATGAAGAAAGAAATAAGAAAAAAAAAAAAAAGTTAGAATATAAATAGTAAATAAATAAAATGTTTGTTATACTTACGAACTAAAAGATCTCTTACTTTTTCCATATAAATTTCCATATAAGCGACTTTCACAGTGAATTCCATGTTGACTGGAGCCATCTGAATACTTTCAAAGATCTGTTCGATGATACGGGGAATGATACCCTTATTTTCTTGATCATCGATGCTAGAACCCATCATTGTGAAGGTTTTACCGGAACCTGTTTGACCATAAGCAAATACGGTACCGTTGTAACCAGCAACCACATCTAGAATTTTTGTTTGGTTTTTTTAGAATTTCATGCGACATTTTTTTTTCTCTCTCTCTCTTTAGAATCTTTTTTAATGTAGATAAAAGTCTCACCATCCACAATGGATTTGATTGAATATTCAAATACTTCTTTTTGTCCTGTATTTGATCCAAAGCATTTATCAAATGAAAATGAATTTGTGTCTTTTCCCTAAATCCACATAGACGATGATTTTGAGTTCCAAATTATCATAAAGAAATAGAAAAAAATAAAAAAAAAAAAAATCAGGTACACAAAATATACCTTGAGAGAGACACCAGTTCCGTCCTCAGATATTTCAATAATAGGTACACCACCCTCTCTTATTTCCATTTTATTTTGAGGTCGAAAACGACAAACTACTTTAATATTGTTGCCTGACATGGTTGCTTTAATGAACTATGTTGATATAAGAGATGGTTTCTAGATGATGAAGTGAATGAAGAATTATGATTATTCAAAATAAAAAAATAAAAAAATTAGAGAAGAGAGAGAAGAGACCAGAGAGAGAGAGAGAAAAAAAATTAAAAAATAACAACTGGGTGTAACAAAAAGAGAGAGAGAAAAAAAAAGAAGGACAACTCATGACGTCGAAAATATCGGGTTTGTAAAAATAATAATTTATAAAAATTTATGATTGAATGAAAATGCTATGGAAACGTTCAAATTCAGCCGCACTATTGAGGTCGATACAATGACGACCCGTCATATTGGTATTTGTAGTGTTGGGTAATAATCGAGGCATTTTAACAATACCAAGTTGTTTGTGTTGATGAACCTAAAATAATAACATGTTGGCATATCTCACACTTTTTTTTTTTGAATACTCTTTTCTTTTGCTTTCTTTACCTTTTCGTTGTTATTATGATTTGCTAAAGGAGCAGTTGTGATTTGAAGATCATCTACCTTACGTCTCAGCTGTACACTACGCTGCTTGAGTGTATACAACACAGACTGTTGTGTTTGGTATTGATAATCAGGTGATTTCTTGATGGTTTGCCATGAACAAGGGCTTGCTTTTGTTAACTGAATGACTCTAGGTGATGCACTTGCAATACGCATATCTTTTATTAATGCACGTGTTTCTCGGGCCACGGAACGTAATTCTTCTGTTTTAGGTTCTACTTTGCTTGAGATTGCCTTGCTTGTATCTAAATCTAATGATCTTACGAAATCGCTGCTCTTTAGTTGTGCATTTTCTGCTCTCAGATAACGAATCGATGCCTTTAACGTTTCCATCTGGCTTGTCATTTCATAGTAGTTACCGGCCATTTCTTGCACAGCAGAAGAGGATGTATTATCATCTCCTTCCATGTTCAAATCAAAGTTGGCTTTTCTCAACATACTCTGTCGCTTTTCGTTTCTTTTGTTGGCTTCCTTTTTCAGTGTGTTATTCTCGGCTTCTAAAATGTCATATTCGCTTTGAAGATTTTCGAGTGCTTCTGCATACATTTGTTCTTGATTGGTTGTCTTATCAAGCGCTTCCTCCAATGATTTAACATGTTCAATTTCTCTTTTAGCAATTTCCATTCTCTTCTCAAGTAAACTGACTTTCACGTCGGATTCTTGAAGTGATTGGTCCTATTTTAAAAACAGATCGTTGAGCACTTCGAGTTACACAAGCACATCATTTTTTTTAAAGCTTACCTTTAATCGAACATCCTTGATAAGCTTAATAATCTCTTCATTATGTTGTTGTAACTTGTGCTCTAATTCATGATTCACAACAACCTCTGCCTTAATATCCGAAGCACGTTGAATCCATGGTGCCACCTTGGTAGTAACTATTTGGAAAAAAAGGGGGTAACAAGGGGGGGGGGGTTGTGAGTATAAAATGTAGGAGCGAGGGAAATGATATAGATATATATATAAAGCCTTACTTTTATCCAGTTTATCATCATGTTCAATTTGTGAATGCGTGGTTTCAAGTTCATTGGTTAACGTTTTTAGTGTTCTTAGTGCACTTTCCCACATGGTACTTTCAATCATTTCAAACACTTCATCACCTTTTTCACGAATCATCTTTTGGATAGCAGATAATTCGATTTCCTCATGACTTCCTCGCTTGGTATCGATGTAGCTCGTAATCTCTTTATAGGTCTAAAAAAAATTTGGGGTCAGTTTGTTCTGTTTGTAGTATATTGGAGAGCTAGATTATTTACATCAAAGCAGAATCGACATAATTTCGAGCTGATAGCATGCAACATTTTGAAACGATGCAAGTGTTCGGACTTCAGAGTCATGGCTTCTTCAAACATATCTTCTAATTGGCGCATTAACTTCTTTGCTATAATTTTACTATTCTTGGCTTGTGCTATCAGACGACCGATGGGTTCAAGGTAATCTTGATCCATTTGTTCATTTCCTTCCATGATCACCAGTCCTTCCGAACGGGCAGCATTGTTTAAGGACTGTTTGGCAAATGTCAAGATTACAATCATGCGATCCGAATTCAAATCAAGTGCCTTTGTCAAACCAAAGAATTGATCGGCGTGGCTCTTTTCTTGGTGTTGAGTGAGATGAGTTTCTGCTAAATGCTCAATTTGAGCAATGACTCTTTGAAGTTCTGTCAAGCAATGAGTTTCGTTGACTTGGTCAGTTCTGAACAACTCTACAATGGCATTCATTCTATAAAAGTATATGCGTCAATAATGTTCGTTAGTCAGTTTTTTGGTTGGATTTACCTTCTTTCAACACCAATCAAGTCAAGATAGACTTTACCCATCTTTGTAAAGGTGTCAGGATCACTATTCTTGATATGTGTTTGGAATCGAGTGGATAAAGAACTCAACCATCCAGCTCTTTGCTTCATTTCACAAATGGTCACCAAGTTCTCGGTAACATTGTCCATGATCTTTTCACTGATAGGATAATTCTGATCCAAATGTTTGACAATGAGGCCTGCTTTAAACTCGAGTCGCTTAAACAAGAGTAAACAAGAAATCGGATCGTTTTCGGTTTTGAAGAAGGATTCAGGCAAATATGGTTGAATCATGTTGAGACGATCATTTGCTTGAGATGCTTCCAATTTACGTAACTCGATATCGATGGCCTTGGCTTGTGCTTTCATGACGGTGGTCTGAAGTTGGAAGTTGAGCGACATCATGGCTTGAGATTGACTGCTCAAGGTGATCTTTTCTGTTTGTTCGTTCTTTTCCTTGTGTTTAAACTCCTCCAAATCATTCTGTAAGAGAACGACAAGTTCTCTAAACTGACCGATGGTGGCTTCATAGTCAGCAGTGGTTTCCTCATTGACTCTTAAACGGTCCAATTGTTCTCTCAAGAGCATATCACGATGATCGATTTCATCCTGCAGTTGTTTTTCGGTTTCCATATGGTTTTCTTCTAATTCATCCGCTAATTCTTTTAATGCTTCAAGGTCATCCACGGTAGCACTAAGTTCATCCATTTTTTCGGTTAGGTTAAGATTCTTTTCTGTCAGTTGATCAACAAGATCTTCAGCCCCGAGCGCGTCATCTAACTGCATTTTCAAATCCTCTACTAACGACTCCGTCATATCTAATCTTTCCTTTGTTTTTTCATATTGGTCTAAATCACGAGGTCAGTTTTTTTTTTCCTGAAAAACATGTGATGTGTGGCAAACTCACTCTTAATTTCTTCTAGTTCATAATTTTCTTGTTCAAGTGTCTTGATCTTATAATTTAATTCATTTTCTTGTTCTGCAGCGGCATCTCTTAATCTATTTCGTTTTTTTTTATAAGTCTATTGTTCAAGTTATATTACAGCGAAATAAGCCTTACCTTAAAAGAGCATCCTTCAGACGTTCATTGTGTCTTTCAAGTTGTACGACTTCCAAAGGAGTTCTTTCTTCATTGTCATCCAAGTTGATCTCTGGTGGTTTATTCAGTATATCAGCCTCCTTTCTCAAAATATCCAAATCGACAGTGATTTCTTCAATTCTGTCTTTAAGCATACTCGTTTCTTGTTGTAGATTCTCAGCCCTTTCTTCAGCCACTTCTTTATCTAAAGTCAGCATTTCCATGGACTCTAAAAGTTCGTTGTATTTTGATTCAAACGATTCCTTCTCATTTGCAGATTCTTTTAATTCCCTTCGCGTGTCTCTGACATCTTTTTGAAGATCTGCAATTTTATCCTGAAGCTTGTTTCGAAGGGTCAAGAATTGCTCGGCTTCTTCGTTGATTTTCTCATGCTCTCGGAATCTTTCACGATCCTCGTGTCGTTTAGCTTCGAGAATCTTGAGTTTAAATCGAAGTTCTTCATAATCTTTAAGAGGTACTGTCTGATCTAATTTACTGACGGGTTTGGAAGAGGCCAATGAACCGTAGACAGGTTTCTGACGGGGAATAGGTGGGGTTTCAGGTGTGGATGGTTGCGATAGGTCATCGTCCTCTTCTTCCTCAGGTTCATCAACAACAGTTTCTTCCTCTGCCCCAGGTTCATCATCATCCTCTTCTTCTTCGTCGTCTTCATCGTCGTCATCATTATCCTTATCCAAAGAGACAGGACTAGATACAATCATGGAGGAGTTTGCATTTGTATTGTTTTGACATAAACTATCAAATTCAGCCTGCCTTCTCTTTTCTTCCTCATCATTATGATCAGGTGTAGAAGGAGCGGTTAAAGGTGGCCTTGTTTTAAGAATGGATGAAGGCGGAGGAGGTAAAGCTGTACCTTGAGTGTTTGCTCTCGGTCTTCTCAAGATACCTGCTGAGGTTGGTGTAGGAGGTTGTTTGGGGGGAACGATGGACTTCCTTCTATTGGTGTTGATCGGTGCGGCAGTACTTTTACTCGACGCCAGCGAGCCAGTACGGCTTGTATTATTAGTAGTAGATTGTAAAAGGGAAGTAGGTCTTTTTTGAGGGGAAGGAATAGGAGGAGATACGATGGATTTTCTCCGTTGTTGTAGCGACGGAGGAGGCGCAACGACTGATTTTCGACGTTGCTGTAAAGAAGAAGGAGGAGGAGGCGTTGAAACTACTGATTTTCGACGTTGTTGTAAGGTGGGAGGAGGAGGAGAAGGTGGTGCGACTACTGATTTTCTTCTTTGAAGAGATAATCTGTTACTACTGTTTGGCTATAGTAAATACATATATATATATATAAAACAAAACAAAAACAAACAGAGAACTTTTTTTAATTAAGTTAATTTTTGATATAAAATTTTTAATTAACTTACAGCAGCAGCACTAGCAGTTTCAATCACCTTGACACTAGCAGGTCGGATAAAAACACCATGATTATTTTTACAATCAAAATATCTTTTTCCTTGAACTACACCGCTATTCTTTCCTAAAGCTTCATCCAACTCTACTCCAACCCATTTTCCGGTTTGGAAACTGGTAGTACCAATAAACCGAACAGTGCCTGAAAGTTCATTATTGACAAAGACTCGAGATCCCACAACACATTCGTCGCTTCGAATGACGGAGCTTCGTTTTACGTTCATGGACATGATGAATCGAGATGTGGTTTTCAATCAAACCCTTTTTGTTGAAATGAAGACAAAGAAAATATAAAGCGTTTTGTTTTTAGGAACGTCAAAAAAAAAAGAGAGAAATAAACTATATCCTTTTTTCACTCCTGAAAAATATTTGTGAGTTTTTCACTTTATAAAACAAAAAACAAGAATAAAAAGAATATAAAAGATAAATTAGAAAGAGAAGCTTTTTTTAAATTTTGGCGGGCATTCTATATATTTTTTTTTTTTGAGTGGTGGCACGAGTGCTTCACTCCATGTCCAGCTAGTAATAATTAATAAAGTTTGTCGGCTAATAAAAATTTGAGCAGGTTCATGGTGCTAAACCAACATGTACCTGTAATGAACAAAAAAAAAAAAAAAAAAAAAAAAAAAAAACCAAGGTTACCAGTGGGTTCTGTAAAAAATTGGTTGAGTCGATCTTTTTAAAATACAAGTAAGCTACAATCCTGCCAGGATAAAGGAAATGTTACCATTTATCGATAAATCACAAACTTTTTTTAGCGTTCATAAACAACTCTGACAAGATGACCTGGTTCCTGATTACTTTGTTTTCGAAGAGCTTTAGTCCGGTGGAACCCCATAATTTGCTGTGATCTTACATCTGGTAATTCAACTATTTGTTATCAGAGTATACATTTCGGTACAGGTTGTAAACAACAGAACCTTTGTTACAGTTTATTTAAGGTAGCTACGAGTGAGTTTTTGTTCAGAGCTTGTTCTTTATCCAGAGAAAAGATATGACACTCCATTAGCTTAAATCAGTCTTCGATTGTATACACAGTACGCTCTTTCAGTAAACCACTATCTAGGAAAAAACAGGGATTAAAATTATAGCTAAAATATATGTAGCTAGCCGCTATTACCTTGTCACTTCCACGATAGCAATTTTCATATTGTTTGAGGTCTTCAGAACGTCAAGAACATCACCATACTTCCTATGACGCTGGTTGTGGTCGGATTCGGTTATTTCGAATTGCCTGTTTGAACCGAATTCAGTTTTGCACCTAAAGGAGAAAAATAGTTTTCAAAACGATCGCTTTGACAAGTGGAAATATTGATACAATGTTATTTCTCTTCTCGGCAATGCTGATGCGTTCCAAAACAAATTTGATGTCTGGTCTGGCAGAAATCCGCTGATTGGAATTTTTTAAAGCCGCTCATTGGGTAATTTTTTATACCTAGAACGAGATTTTTTTTAGGCTTCATGATGATTGATTTGTTTACATTAATGGCATATATTGCTAATTACTCAACAATTTGCACGCTTACCATTCTTTCACATGTAAATCAGTCAATACTTTTAAATAAAGCACATCTGTTCATAATTCATATGACCCGAATACTGTTATTTTTGAAATAAGTAACCAATTTCCATATTAAATTCTTTTTTTCTCAAGTAAATACTAAAAACATGACAAAGATTTATATAAGCATAGTCTTTTATGCACGAAAAGTTGTGTTCTAATTATCGCGGGACAAGGATGATAAAACGGCTAAGGCTAGTTACCGCTACTTGATAATATGGACTATATAAGATATGTTCCCAACTTTGAGTAGATATTAACGTAGGTTGCATGTCATCCAATTTTAATTCTGTTTACCTGTATTAACATAAACACGTATGTAGACTTCTTTGCTGATCTTGCATACCTTGAAAAAAGGGCGTATTTCTTTAATTAAAGCTACATCTATGATTATTGGGCTCAAACACCATTAATTTTTCAAACAAAATCCCAAAAGAATATAGTCTACC
Organism: Mucor mucedo; assembly: GCF_025094135.1. Lineage (NCBI taxonomy): Eukaryota > Fungi > Mucoromycota > Mucoromycetes > Mucorales > Mucoraceae > Mucor > Mucor mucedo. The sequence goes on along the minus strand of NW_026252565.1, from coordinate 22,713 downwards.
TATGTATACAAAATAACACTTGGTTTCATACGTAAAAAAACTTTCATCACGATATTAGCGATTACGTCGTTATTCATGCAGCAAAAATGCAACAGAATTGTTCAAACCTGGATTTGGATCAATAAACATAAATGTATCGTAGAGCCAGGGGATATAAAAGGGGTAGGTAAAGATGTTCACAGGCTAATTTTAAAAGAAAAGTACCCAGTTTATTTAGTCTCTCATTATAGATGCATAAGTATTTGAAGGCAACACACAAATTTAAGGCAAATGATTGATAATCAGTGCACACAAACAATTATGACTCAAAACAAACAAGGAGCACAAGTCTTAGTAAAGTGTCATTTTTCCCCCTTTTGGTATTAAGCCATCCAAACAATTACGATTGGCTTATTTTAGACTGTATATCATACATGGGATGACATCTACAGAATATCACCCCCCTAAGGCTATTTTGGTGGATTTAGTAGCACCATCGCTATAGTTATCAGGGATAGAGTATAAAATTGTCAATTGATAGGTCTATAGTTGATGTATCTTACTCTGTTCTATATATGCATGCTCCAGTTTGTCAATCAATGTAAGTGATCTTTTGTTGTGCAGAATAACAAAACCAAAAATGCTGGACAATGGATCAGGTTTGTTGATTCTTTTTAAAATGACACTCATGGGACGAAAATTCATGATGACTTGCGTAACAGGAATCTATCACTATTTTATCTTTACAATAAATTCAATTGTTGACTCATTTACTCGGAGGCCAGATCATGCAAAATGAATATACATGTACATGGTGCTGTTTTTGTCCGTATATGTAACGTAAAGCTAAATAAATTCTGGAACCCCATTTAATATATCAAACATGCTGTAGTGTAAAGCCTCTTTTGTTAAGTGAGAGAAGGAAAAGGAATGATGAATTCAATTGGATGTTGCGGGATCCGAGTTTTGTTTACTAACAAATAAAACGATAGATTTGCAATGCACCGAATTTTATGTTGAGCGGTATTCAAATATTATGCCTATGGTACCACGGCCATCAAGTTACTTGTTCCAAGGCTCCTTGGCAGGCTTGGCGTCCTTGGCTGCGGAAGATACTACGCCGTTTAAATTAAAAGTGATATCTACACTGTTTGTGATCAGATAGAACAAACTTCTTTTGACCTATTAAGGAACGTGGTGTTACACCTACTGCTACAAAATTTCGGCGGATCTGGGTTATTTTTTAACATTTGGTTGCCCAAGACCAAGTGGATCCAAATTCTTGTCGTCCCATATTGAACATATTATGCCAAATAAGTACAATCATCGGGTTTTTGGGAACAACGCATACATATATAAAAAGAGAGCCATTTATTTTTCTTTTTGTAATTCTTTGTTTTTCATTCCACTTTTACTAAATTATGTCTGATAATAAGATCGAAGAAAAAATTGATCCAGCAGATTCAGTTTCTATGACAAATGAATCGTCACTCAGTACAGATAATTCTTTAAAAAAAAAAGATAAAGATGACAAAAAGAAGCCCAAGACGCCAGCTGTGCCATTGTACAAGTTGTTCCGTTTTGCGTCTAAAACGGACAAGATCATGATTTTTTTCGCTGCTATTTTTTCTGCAGCAGCAGGTATCCTTCAACCTTGCTCAATTCTTATCTACGGTGTTTATATCTCAAAAGTCTCTACAGCCACCACAGGTGGCATGATTACACTTGAAGATGTGTTACCAGTAATCAAATTGATGGCGGCATTAGGTGTGGTTGCAATGTTAACTGGATATCTGTCAAATTGTTTATGGGTCATTACTGGCGAGAACCAAACAAGAAGAATTCGATCTCTCTACTTACATTCTGCTTTAAAACAAGATATGAGCTGGTATGATGCTGCTGAGGATGGTTCATTAAACACGCGATTGGCCTCCGACACTCAAGTAATTCAAGATGGTATTTCTGATAAGTTTGGTCAATTCATTTCTCTCTTTTGTCAATTTGCCGGTGGATTTGTTGTATCATTTGTTAAAGGTAAATATTTCACAGGCTCCCTAAAAAAGGTATTACAGTAGCTCATCATATACCGTAAAATAAGGCTGGCAAATGTCTTTAGTAATGCTTGCGTTAATTCCGCCTGCTGGTATTGTTATGGGTGTCACCACTTATTATATCAAAACTTATGCTTCTCAAACGCAGACCATTTATGCCGAAGCGGGCACAATTGCCGAGCAGGTGTTCCAGTCTATTCGTACAGTTCACTCATTCACTCTTCAAAAGAAATTCTCTTCCATCTATGGTAAAAAAGCAGAAGAGGCCTGTAATGTGGGCATAAAACGTGCAATTATCTATGGTTCTGGAGTGGGATTTTTTATGTTTGTCTTGTTTGGAAGCTTTGGCCTCTCTCTTTGGTACGGTTCATCACTTGCTGTGCAAGATAAAAACACTGGCGCAGATGTTTTTGTTGTATTTATGGCTATGATGATTGGCAGTGTATCTATTATGAAAATTTCACCCGTTATTTCTGCTGTCTTCAGTGCTGCAGGCTCTGCTTATAAGATCTATGAAATTATTGATCGTGTTCCTGAAATTGATACGGATTCCAAAAAGGGCCTTGTACCTTCTTCTATCACTGGTTCAATCGAATTCAAAAATGTTACATTCAAATACCCATCTCGCCCTGATGTTCTTATTATCGATGATCTTAGTATTAAAATTGAGGCTGGTAAGACAATTGCCTTTGTGGGTCCCTCTGGTTCTGGTAAATCAACTACCATTCAGCTTGTACAACGGTTTTATGATGTCTTATCTGGCGAGGTTACACTGGATGGACACAATATTAAGGATCTGGATGTAAAATGGTTGCGTGAGCAAATTGGCATAGTATCTCAAGAGCCTGTATTATTCAACATGAGCATTCGACAAAACATCCTTATGGGTACTCACACCGAAGTAACAGATGCAGAAGTCATTGCTGCTTGTAAAGAGGCTAACTGTCATACATTCATTACACAATTACCCGATGGTTATGATACGCTTGTTGGAGAACAAGGTGGTATGTTGTCTGGCGGACAAAAACAACGTATTGCAATTGCTCGTGCTATTTTGAAGAATCCTACTATTTTATTGTTAGATGAGGTACTATGAATTTCAAAAATATTGAAGAGCATGATATTAATTTTCAATTTAAATAGGCCACTTCTGCTCTCGACACACAATCTGAACGTCTCGTACAAAACGCTCTTGACAAGGCTTCAGCTACTCGTACAACAATTGTTATTGCTCATCGTTTATCTACTATTATGAAGTCTGACCTTATCGCTGTTCTCGATCATGGAGTTATTATCGAAAAGGGAACGCATGAAGAACTTATCAATCTTAAAGGCGCTTACTCTAACTTGGTTGAAAAGCAAATGATCGAATTAGACAAACATGATTCAGGTAGTCTTGAAACCAGCAGTGTAGATGATGAAGAACTTTTATTACAAGAAAAACTGGAGCTTCAACAAAAGCTTGCTTCTCAGGATAAGAACATACTAGAAAAGATGGAATCTATACACATAGAAAGAAAAGAGCGAAAAGAAATTGATGCATACGATCTGAAAATTCAAAAGCAACTGGAATTAAAAAAGAGAATGAAGCAAGAAAAAGCTCCCATTCGAAGAATAATAACGGATATGAAACCTGAAAGTGTTTATGTTATCCTTGGTCTTATTGGTGCTGCATTTAATGGTGTTGTCTGGCCTATCTATTCATATTTGTTTGCCTATATTATTGCAATTCTTTCAGGTCCAAAAGAAGGTATCCAGCCTTCATCTTTGGGGGGTACAAATTTATTTGCGTTTCTGTTCGTGATCATTGGTATTTGCTCCATGTTAGGTAATGGTGCGCAGATCACATTTTTTCAAATTGCCGGTGAAAAATCTACCCGCCGTTTGCGTGTTCGGGTGTTCGATGCTTATTTAAGACAAGAGGTTGGATTTTTCGATCAGGAAGAAAATAATAGCGGCGCGTTAACCGCCAAATTGGCTGTCGAAGCTCGAAATGTTAATGATTTGATCACAAGAGTCTGTGGAGATATATCTTCATTTTTCGCCACAATCATTTCTGGATTTGTTATTTCTTTTGTACATAGTTGGCAGCTCAGTCTTGTTGTAATGGCTATGATGCCTTTTATGATAGCAGCAACCGCCTATGAAGTTCGTTCAGAAAGAGATTATGTTGATGGCACCAAAAAGGCAAATAGATTGAGCGACCAAGTGGCGGGTGAAGCTATCCGTGAAGCTAGAACAGTGGCCTCTTTAAACAAGCAGTCTCATTTTGAAGAGCGTTACTATCATGCTAGAAAACGCTCACACCAACAAGCTCTTCGTAAAGCATACCTTACTTCTATCGCTGCAGGTTTAAGCAAATCGATGAATATCTTTTCAAGCGTTGTTGCATATTATGCCGGTGTTCGTTTTATGATTAATGGTATGATTACTTTCACAGAAATGTTAGTTTGTATGTCCGTTATTATGTCTGTTGCTGAATCTATTGGTGTCTTCTCTCTTTCTGCTTCCACATTTGTCAAGGCGAAATATGCTGCTATTGCTTCATATGAAATTATCGAACGTAAAAGTGAGGTCGATCCTGATTTGGAAGGCATTGAGCCAGCAGTCGGATCTGTTCGTGGTGATGCCGAGTACAAAGACATCAAGTTCGCTTACCCATCTCGTCCCGACGTTTCCATCTTTAACGGAGATTTCGATCTCAAATGTTTTGCAGGGAAAACAGTTGCTTTGGTTGGTCCCTCTGGATGTGGTAAATCAACCACAGTAGGTATGCTCCAACGATGGTATAACCCACTTGAAGGTACCGTGTCTCTTGATGGAACTAGTGTCAAGTCTTATTCGCTTCACAATCTTCGTAGCCACATGGCAATTGTTTCTCAAGAGCCATCTCTTTTTAATATGACTATTGGAGAAAATGTGAGGTTTGGTGTTGCGGACCATGAGGAGATCACTCAGGAAGAAGTTGAAGCTGCTTGTAAATCTTCCAACATTCATGAATTCATTGTCAGCCTTCCTGAAGGATATAACACCCGAGTTGGTGACAAAGGGTCACAACTTTCTGGTGGCCAAAAACAACGTATCGCTATTGCGCGTGCCCTTATTCGTAATCCTAAAGTTCTGTTGCTAGATGAAGCTACTTCGGCCTTAGATAGTGACTCAGAGCGTCTCGTTCAAGAAGCTTTAGATAATATCATCCAAAAAGGCGGAAGAACCACTATTACCATTGCTCATCGTCTTTCTACAATCCAGAATTCAGATGTTATTTGTGTATTGAAGGATGGTCTTGTTATTGAGCAAGGCACACATTGGGAGCTTTTAGCTTTGAATGGTACCTATTCTGCCTTAGTTTATGAGCAATCTTTATCAGTGCTGTAAAAACCAGAACCCTTAATTTTCCTTTATATGCCCCAGACCTAATTTATACCTATTATCACATATCCTACTTTTTACATACACATAGAATAAATAATTGATTTTGTCACAATAATTATATAACATGTAGCCTTGTAATGATAATTTTAAAAAATGGTATTTAGAATTTTACTTGCATTTGCACCTAATGGTCTAGCATGAAAATATGTCTGATTTTTGTAATTAAGCTTTATCACAGCATTCACATTTTGTGCGCGCTCTATCCTTCATTTTTATTTTTAACTTTGACTGATATGCTTACCTGGGTAATATGAAATGATAATATTGATATTGTTGAACAAACTGTTAGTTTTTATTGATTTTTCAAATATATGATTAAGTTTAGCTTATGCGTATGTATTATTAACTAAGTATCAACCCTTCTGGACTTCACTTACTACCCGCTCTACTCATTATAATTTGAATTCAGTAGGCTTGTAAAATAGGTGCCATTGCCTTTATGAGCAATGAGCAAATATAAAATTACAATACAATTCTTTTCACAACTTTCAAATATATATATATAATTACATGGTTGCTATTCCTTTTACTGTCTTTAATGTATTTTAAATTATATGATGTCGTTCTACATACTAAGTCCTCAGAACCCATAGATTGGTAGTTATATGAAAGTATAAATCAATATTTGGAATATGCGCAATGGATCACTGAAAATAACCAAAACATGGAATAAGTCATCAATTCTAGCGGCCAGATAAAAATACGTATTTAATAATGTCCACTAAAATATAATCCCTTTCAATGCCTGAAAGTGAAATTAATCAACAATTACGTAAGTTGCTGCGGATGCTCTCAATCGATTAAATGTTTGCATTTGTGGCCCAAAAAAATAAACACCGTGTAACAAACAGTTGTTGACTTCGGCGGAATAACGAGCACGAATGTACGCAATACATATAACCGTTTGCATAACTCTATTTTTTTTTGTTTTCTTTCATTTTTGAAGTAATATATTGCTAAGAATTTCGGAACACAATATCATAGTTACATGAATAAAGAAAAACAGAGTACATAACAGTTTGTCTGTGAAGGACACACTTAATAAGCTATTTAAGAAATCGGCCAAGGGTTCCACAATAACCCAGTTTTTCGTACCAAGACATGTCAACCTTGGCCGTGTCTTATCTTAAAAAAGCCGTTACGCAGCTTTAATTCTATTAATCTTACCATGCCTTGTGACCAAAGATTTTTTTTGGGCTGCTTAAGGAAATACAGTGTAACAATTACAGCAATTCGATTTCGGCGGAACTGGGTTATTCTTCATTGTGATTCCAAAACTCGGCGGATCATATCCTTGTCGTCATGTATCAGACATAAAGGACTTGGTTTAAGTCCCATCATTGGATTTCCAAAATCATATAAATATAGGAGGACAAAATTTTGATAATTTTGCATTTCTTATTAATTTTCTTATTACCTAATTATTATATTGCAGCATGTCTGATTACAAAACTGAGAATAAAATAGACTTAAATGATTCACTCTCTATGACAGATGAGTCAACGATAACAAAAGATGATTCTGTTAAAAAAAAGAATGCCGATACCAAAGTGCCAAAGACACCAACCATCCCTCTGTATAAATTGTTTCGTTTTGCGTCCAAAACTGACAAGATCCTGATTTTTTTGGCTTCCATTTTTTCTGCAGCAGCAGGTATCCTCCAACCTTGCTCGATTCTTATTTACGGTGCTTATATTTCCAAAGTCTCTGCCGCCACAACAGGTGCTATACTTACACTCGAGGATGTGATGCCAGTGATCAAACTTATGGTAGCCATGGGAGTTGTCGCAATGACAACTGGGTATCTATCAAACTGTCTGTGGGTCATTACTGGCGAAAATCAAACAAGAAGAATTCGGTCCTTATATTTACATTCTGCTTTAAAACAAGATATGAGCTGGTACGATGCTGCCGAAGATGGTTCATTGAACACACGATTGGCATCTGACACGCAAGTCATTCAAGATGGTATCTCTGATAAGTTTGGCCAATTTATATCTCTTTTTTGCCAATTTTTTGGTGGTTTTATTGTAGCATTTATAAAAGGTACGCTAGTTTCTCAAAAAGAAAAAGAAATTTTATTAAACCGGAATTTATATGATTTCAGGCTGGCAAATGGCTTTGGTAATGCTTGCATTGATCCCTCCCTCCGCTGTAGTTATGGTTTTTACCACTCGTTATATTAAGATCTACTCTGCCCAGACCCAAGATATCTACGCTGAGGCTGGTACAATTGCCGAGCAGGTTTTCCAATCTATTCGTACTGTGCAGTCATTTACCCTTCAAAAGAAATTTTCTTCTATATATGGTCAAAAAGCAGAAGAAGCAAGTAAAGTTGGTGTTAAACGTGCTATCGTTAACGGTACCGGAGTAGGACTTTTCTTTATGGTATTATTCGGGAGTTTTGGTTTAGCGCTTTGGTATGGTTCTTTACTTGCTGTACAAGGTAAAGCTACTGGTGCTGATATCTTCATTGTATTTATGGCTATGATGAGTGGAAGTATAGCGATTATGAGAATTTCACCCGTTATTGCTGCTGTATTCAGTGCCGCCGGATCCGCTTATAAGATTTTCGAGATTATTGACCGTGTTCCTGAAATTGACACGGATTCCAAAAAGGGCCTTGTACCTTCTTCTATCACTGGTTCAATCGAATTCAAAAATGTGACATTCAAATACCCATCTCGCCCTGATGTTCTTATTATCGATGATCTTAGTATTAATATTGAGGCTGGCAAGACAATTGCCTTTGTGGGTCCCTCTGGTTCTGGTAAATCAACTACCATTCAGCTTGTACAACGGTTTTATGATGTCTTATCTGGCGAGGTTACACTGGATGGACACAATATTAAGGATCTGGATGTAAAATGGTTGCGTGAGCAAATTGGCATAGTATCTCAAGAGCCTGTATTATTCAACATGAGCATTCGACAAAACATTCTTATGGGTACTCACACCGAAGCAACAGATGCAGAAGTCATTGCTGCTTGTAAAGAGGCTAACTGTCATACATTTATTACACAACTACCCGATGGTTATGATACGCTTGTTGGAGAACAGGGTGGTATGTTGTCTGGTGGACAAAAGCAACGTATTGCAATTGCTCGTGCTATTTTAAAGAATCCTTCAATTTTGTTATTAGATGAGGTAATATGTATTGATATACACATAACCGCATGATATTAATTCTTTGTTTGAATAGGCCACTTCTGCTCTTGACACTCAATCTGAACGTCTTGTCCAAAATGCCCTTGACAAAGCTTCAGCTACGCGTACAACAATTGTTATTGCTCATCGTTTGTCAACTATTATGAAGTCTGACCTTATCGCTGTTCTCGATCACGGAGTCATCATTGAAAAGGGAACCCACGAAGAACTTATCAATCTTAAAGGTGCCTATTCTAATTTGGTTGAAAAGCAAATGATTGGACTGAAAAAAGAAGAAGCAGATAGCCTTGGATCCACAAATGTAGATGAGGAGCTCTTATTACAAGAAAAGCTGGAACTTGAGAAGAAGTTGGCCTCTCAAAAACTGAATGTACTTGAACGAATGGAGTCTATTAACATGGAAAGAAAAGACCAAAAACAGGAAATTGACGCGTATGATTTAAAGATCCAAAAACAACTGGAGTTGAAAAAGAAAATGAAGCAAGAAAAAGCTCCTATCAGAAGAATATTAAAGGATCTGAAACCTGAAGGCGTTTACGTTATCCTTGGTGTTATAGGTGCTGCAATTAGTGGTAGTATCTGGCCAATCGACTCATTTTTATTTGCCTACATTATTGCTATTCTTTCCGGTCCAACAGAAGATATCCAACCTTCTTCACTAGGAGGTACCAATTTATATGCATTCCTGTTCGTTATTCTTGGTTTATCCTCTATGACAGGCAACTTTTTGAAAATCACCTTTTTCCAAATAGCAGGTGAAAAGTCTACCTGTCGCTTACGTGTCCGAGTATTTGATGCTTATTTAAGACAGGAGATCGGTTTTTTTGACGAAGAAGAAAACAATAGTGGTGCATTGACAGCAAAACTAGCCGTCGAAGCTCGGAACGTCAATGATTTGATTACAAAAGTCTGTGGTGATATAGCTGGTTTTTTCTCAACAATTATTTCCGGATTTACAATCTCTTTCATGCACAGCTGGCAGCTAAGTTTAGTTGTTTTGACTATGCTGCCATTTACAGTAGCTGCAATTGTATATGAAGTCCGTACGGAAAATGGCTACGTTGATGGAACTAAAAAAGCAAACAGACTAAGCGACCAAGTTGCCGGTGAGGCTATACGTGAAGCAAGAACCGTGGCCTCTTTAAACAAGCAATCCCATTTCGAAGAACGATACTATCATGCTAGAAAGCGTCCTCATCAGCAAGCCCTTCGCAAAGCATACCTTGCTTCCATCTCCGCTGGATTAAGTAAATCGATCAATATTTTTACAAGTGCCGTTGCGTACTATGCTGGTATCCGTTTTATGTTGAATGGATGGATCAACTTTAGACAAATGTTAGTTTGCATGTCAGTTATTATGACCGTTTCTGAATCTATCGGCGTCTTCTCTATTTCTGCTTCAACATTTTCAAAAGCCAAATATGCTGCGATTGCTTCATATGAAATTATTGATCGTACAAGTGACGTCGACCCTGATTTAGAAGGTATTGAGCCAGCAATCGGATCTGTTCGTGGTGATGCCGAATACAAAGACATAAAGTTCGCTTACCCATCTCGTCCCGACGTTTCCATCTTTAACGGCGATTTCGATCTCAAATGTTTTGCAGGAAAAACGGTTGCTTTGGTTGGTCCCTCTGGATGTGGTAAATCAACCACAGTAGGTATGCTCCAACGATGGTATAACCCACTTGAAGGTACTGTGTCTCTTGATGAAACTAGTGTCAAGTCTTACTCTCTTCACAATCTTCGTAGCCACATGGCAATTGTTTCCCAAGAGCCATCTCTTTTTAATATGACTATTGGAGAAAATATCAGGTTTGGTGTCGCAAGCCATGGTGATGTTACACAAGAGGAGGTTGAGGCAGCTTGTAAATCTTCTAATATTCATGAATTCGTTGTCAGTCTTCCTGAAGGATATAACACCCGAGTTGGCAACAAAGGTTCGCAACTTTCTGGTGGTCAAAAGCAACGTATTGCTATTGCACGTGCTCTTATTCGTAAGCCCAAAGTTCTGTTGTTAGATGAAGCTACTTCGGCTCTGGATAGTGACTCAGAGCGTCTCGTCCAAGAGGCATTAGACAATATTATTCAAGAAGGTGGAAGAACCACTATAACCATTGCTCATCGTCTTTCTACAATTCAAAACGCAGATGTTATTTGCGTATTGAAAGATGGTCTCGTTATTGAGCAGGGCACTCATTGGGAGCTTTTAGCTTTAAATGGTACCTATTCTGCCTTAGTTTACGAACAATCTTTGTCAATATTGTGAGACCAGAAATAACATATTCTTTTTACTGATATTACACCTTAACATTAATTACAACTCCCAAACATCCCTTGTACTTTACATAAATAAAAAATATCTATTTTAATAATCTATTTATCCATTGTAAAAAAGCAAATCTTTGTAATCAAGAATACATCCTTCAGTACGTTAACTTTTGATTGGTGATTCATTTATAAGCGGCACTCAATCATGCGGATAAAAAGTACTTTTGAATAATCATTATGGAATTGCCCTTTTTTTACGCTTTTGACAGACATCGTTTCATCGTAAATACATTGTTTGCAACACAATGTACTCTGTAAATATGTCATTTTATCTAGACTTACCTTTTTCACAAAATAATTCGTAAAAAAAGAAGTAGCGTGACACAAACTAATTATAGTAATTGGTGATGAATAAATGCACAAATGAAATCGAATGGTTGCTTATTGCCTTTGTAGATCACCTTTTGTTTCTCAGAAAGGACAAAGTTTACCAGTTTCACTATTCTGCATTTTTACTCACCATGCATCTCACATACTTTTTAGTGTCGGCTTAGACGGTCTAAACTAAACAAAAAAAAGAAAAAAGTCATGTAAAAAAAAAAAAAAATTGGACTCTTTATTCTTTTAGGTCACTATGAGCACATGAAATAAGCGCACGATAATTATAGGTCCCATTCTAAGTCTTTGTTCATTGGGACAGAGGCTATAATACGGCCCGTGCGCTCTCTGATAAAAAAGAAAAAAAAATCGGTCATTCAATAAATATCCCGGGAATTTATAAATATCTTCAACCAAAAGGTTTTTTAAAATCGCCCTTTTATTCCTTTAGTTTTTCCAAATGTTGTCACAGGATCAACGACAAATTAGACATACTCTCGCACGATTAGCGTTAGCTAAGGCTATTAAAACACCAGATGAAAACGAGCCAGAAGCAGAGCCTTGGACTAAAAGCATCATATTTAATCAACCTTTCTTGAAACAGTTACAGAAGCAGCAACATCAACAACATCAACAGCAACAACATTACCCGAAGCAGCCACAGCAACAGCAGCAGAAGCAATATCCTCCTCAGACACAACGCCGCGATAAGGTCTTAGACAATAAATTGAAGCCACAGGATAATAAAAAAAATCGCTCCAGTTTGGTTATTGGTAAATAAAAATTGGATGTTGCTTTAAGGGAAAAATGTATTAATATACTTTTAAATATAGAAAAAAAAATGTCTGAATTGAGTATTAAAAAACATGCTGCCGATGCCGCAGTTGCTAACCGTGCCTACCTACCAAGTGATTCGGAAGAGGACGATGACGTTGATGACGATGACGATAATGAAGACGAGGACGAGGACGAAGACGACGACGATAAATCTGAAGATGGTTCCGAAGTTATTAAAGGTAATGTAACCTTATAGGTTTAAGCTTTAAAAGCAATTACCTAAATTTAATTTTACCTAGCTCAAAATCAACAAAGACCTATTTCAGTCACTCCAAAGCCTCGCCCAAGTAGTATAGATTCTGCTAGGGATGATATCAGTACCCCTTCAAGAGGGTCGAATTCAAGTCATACATTACCATTAACTGACGATGATGAGGCATCCCCACCTATTCATCAGCAACGTATTCGTAGTAATAATGCTACGCCAATCAAGGATGAATACATATACCACCGTTCACCACAATCAAAACAAAACATAAATAGCAACAATAGACCCATGTCAGTGGATATGATTGATCCTGTGCACTATCAGAGGATGCAAATGTACCAGACCCAACTCCAATATCAACAACAGCTACAATACCAACAAGCAATGGCTTTGCAACAACAACAGAATGTATACCTATTATCTCAGAACCCAAGTGCTTTTTTCCCACCCGGTGCTCGTGTTATGGATGATCCTAATTTCTCACCACCACGCAATAAAAGACATAGCACTGGCCAGACCAGCCCGCGTGCAAGAAATCCTAAACAGCATAATGCCATGAATAGTACAGACGCACGGAGGAGAGCCGAGATGATGAAAAATTCAACAGACGCAGTCAACAAAAGGCCCCCTTCTCAATATTATTCTCAACCATTTCATACACCCAACATGATTAAAAGTAATAACTATCCTAGAAGCCCATCACGTAATATTTAACTTTATACATCCTTATTACACCCTTTACTATTAATTCCAAAACCTTACAATTACCCCGTTTACCACGCTTTTTTAAATGATTTTTTTAGTCGGATAAATAAAACTTTAATTCACACCAATACTATGCCATGGCAAAATGGGCATAAATAAACCGTCGTGTTTGACAGCAAAAAGAGATGACGGTTGACAATTTCTGAATTGAATAAAAAATCCGCCGATTTAAACGATACATCCTTAAAAAGATGGAATGTTAATTTTTCTCCTATCGTTAAAGATCTCACTGAGCAATATCGAATTAGCATAGAAAGAACTGATACATTGATTTTTATATATATATATGAGCAGTTACTTAGTCAATCAAGATTTCCATCAAGTGCAAATGATACACAAGGAATGTGTCGATGTGATTTAACGGCTAAAGTATTCTTGCTTCAGATAAACATGTGAAAACTATCGCAACGTGGTAGCCATATTACAAAGGAACTTGGAGATCATTTTTTAATTTGAAAGAACAAAAAGAAGGATTCAGTCCGTTAATTATATTGGGTGTTCAACGCATTACACTACACACACACAGAGATGACTTTTAGGGACGAAATTCAAGGTAGATCCAAAGTGCCTGGACACAAACTGACATGAATTTAAATTGAAAGTGCGTTGCACACCAAAGTCCGCACCATTGGTAGTCTTTAAAGCAAATTCTATTTTCATTGTGGACCCTTCCCCCCCTTTATCTTTTTTTTTAAATAATGGCAGCAGATGATTCATCATCAACCTCAAAAGTCCAAAAAAGTTTTGCGGTTGATAATGTCGCTTTAAAGACAAAACCTTCACGATGGCATACAAAAGGTAAACATTAACTGGCTACTTTATTTTGTAAGCTCTTACCTAACACGCTTTTTAAAATTTAGAATTCTATTTTTATTATGTGTGTTTTTGCATCGTGGTTCCCTACATGTTTTATGTGACATACAATCTCAGTACAGGTAGGCGATCTACACAAATTCATCCAAAGAGAGCACTTTACTGAACTTGTACTCTTAGAATCGCACCCCAATTACCCTCTTTATGCACCACTATTATCTAAAGGTTGGATGTTTGGACGTCAAGTGGTAAGTCTCCTCTTAAAGAATACACGATCATCATAATCGGCTAATGCCACAATGTAAAGGACGACAGCGATTCTCAGTATGGACAATTTCGTGAAAATATACCCAAAATCCTTCCACTTGTGTTGATTCATTTACTCTTGAATGCAGCTAATCGTCGATATAAATTCGTGGCTTCACAAATTCGGTTTACACTTTTGACTTCCATGGCAGTACTTTTCATATTTCATGGATCCAGCAGTATTAAATATCTGACTATTATTTCGATGAGTTTTGCTATTGGACGCTTGGCTGCAGGCACCAAATGGAACCCTTTATTGACTTGGACATTCAATTTACTCGTGCTGTTCCTAAACGAACATTACAGTGGCTATAGATTTGCAGACATGTTTGGACCTACCTTTGAATGGTTGGATGCCTACGAAGGTGTGCAAGCAAGATGGCATGTCTTGTTCAATTTTGCAATGCTTCGATTGGTCTCGTTCAATATGGATTATTATTGGGCATGCAATAGTAAAAAGGAAAGCATCAAGGATCACGATGAATTGGATAACGAACCACGTCTTTCTGACAAGGATCGTATTACAACACCACTTAAAAATTTAGACCAAGATTATGGATACTTAAATTTTTTAGCTTATATTTTATACACTCCCCTTTTATTATGTGGTCCTATCATTACGTACAATGATTTCATATCTCAGGTGAGTTTTAACATGATATCACAGGCAAAAATTTTACGATTTTTTTAACAGCTGTTTATAGTTCCAATTTCCTTCCAAAAATATCACAAAACGTTATGTCGTGCTCTATGCTATCCGATTGGTAATTGTGATCCTAGTGATGGAATTGACGCTTCATTTCTTATACGTTGTGGCTATCAGTAAATCCAAAGCTTGGGATGGCGCCTCTCCACTTGAAATGAGTATGATTGGATATTTTAATTTAGTCATCATCTGGATGAAATTGTTAATTCCATGGAGATTCTTCCGTTGCTGGGCATTAGCTGATGGCCTCTGGGTCGAAGAAAATATGGTGCGTTGTATGAGTAACAATTTCTCAGCTCAAAGATTTTGGAAGAGTTGGCATCGTACTTTTAATCGTTGGATCACACGGTATATTTATATCCCTCTTGGTGGAACAAAGTACATGGCTTACAACATCTGGATCGTGTTCACTTTTGTTGCCTTGTGGCATGATATCGAACTGAAACTGTTGGCTTGGGGTTGGTTGATTTGTCTCTTTTTATTACCTGAAATCATCGCATCCAGTCTGTATAGTGAAAGAAAATTTGGCGATAAACCTTATTATCGATTTGTCTGCGGTCTCGGAGCGGTCGCTAATATTTTGATGATGATGATTGCCAATCTGGTAGGTTTCGCTGTGGGTGTAGACGGCGTGAAAGAAATGTTGACCAAAATATTCGGTACAGCGAACGGATTATCATTCCTTGCTTCTGTTACCGTCTGTTTATCGATTGCGGTTCAAATCATGTTTGAAATTCGCGAGTCCGAAAAAAGAAGAGGTGACCCCAAATGGAAAATGTAATAGACTTAATATATAATAAAAACAAATCCACAATCATCTCACATGATAAGCTGGATAAAATTAAAAAAAAAAGAGAGACCTCAGTCAAAAACTCGAGCACAATTGCTATGCCATGTGTATGTATATTTATATTAAGAAAAAGAAGGAAAATCGTGTGCGTGAGTGGGGGCTTTAATCAACATTATCAGTACCAGTATATTTAGCAACTGAATTCATGCTTAAAATTTTAAATCCACTGCCATCCCCTCGGAGACGAACAATACCATCATGACTATCTACACCAACGAGGGAACCTAATTCACCACGATGCTCACCCAAGATAATTCGAACATTATCCTTTTTACTAGGTCTGACAGGCTCTAAATAATCAAATGACATGTCCACCTTTTGATGGTTATCCAGTAAACTAACAAGACATTTACGACTATTTCTATTCACCGTGACAATTTTACCCAATTGTCCTTGCTGTGCTTCTCCTTGACTTCTCTTCAATTTAACCTCAATCTCCTCAATGGGCCAGTTATCCTCGCCTTGATCGCCTTGATCCTCTACATGTCCATAATCACCTCCTGTTGGCATGAACGGTGTTTGAGGTAATCCTGTGGCAGGTGTAGTAGGCATGAAGTTACCTGGTGTAGTCGGTGGGTAATTTCCAGGTGTGGGCGCTGACATCATAGCCGCAGGTGTGGGTGGAATCAAATTAGCACCAGGTGTAGGCGCGGCTTCATATGGTGTAGGTGCATCATATGGTGTTTGTGAGAAATTGACAGCAGGCGTAGGCGCTCTTGCTTCGTAACTAGCAGCTGGTGTAGGAGCGGTCCAAGAGGCACCGGGAGTGGGTGCTGTATCGGCATCTGCAAATCGACTACTGGAGTAACTTGATGATTTAGGTACTTGTGGAATAGATGATGATGAGGACGATGAACGGGCATTGTGACTTTGACTCGATCTACTTTCATGACTACTACTGTTACTGCTGCTATTCCAGGCAGGAGTTTCATGACCCCACATGGGAGTCTTTGACCCAGAATCCCAAGCAGGTGTACGACCACCATCATTATAAGGATTAGGGGTTCTAGCGCCAGAGTTCCAGGCAGGTGTTTTGGAACCAGAATTCCAAGCAGGCGTTCTGGATCCAGAGGCTGCACCATGCATAGGTGTCATAGCACCATCACCAAATCGACTGGGTGTGGCCATGGGTCTAGCGAAACCACCATTGTTACTGACTGGAGAATCGAAGCGATCGGATGCAGCTTGACCAATGGAGTTGCCTTGGGCATCCAAGATCATTAAATGATTCTTTTCCACATTAATGACTTTACAATTGGTATGAAGTTCTACACGAGCTTGATTATCGGTAGCATCTTTGACAATACCGATATAGCCTTTATGCGGTCCTTGTGAGATACGAACGGTTTTGGCAACTAGATTATCTCTACCACCACGACCACGGCCGTAGAAACCGCCACGGGCTCCACCACGTCCACCACGTCCTCCTCTAGCATCCATACCCCCTCTGGCATCCATACCGCCTCTACCATCCATACCGCCTCTACCATCTCTACCGAATCCACCGTTAGCAGCGGCACTGCCAAATTGAGGGTTTTGCTTCTCAGGATTCTAACAAGATGTTTAGGATGGGACATATGCTATTTTACTTCGACTTACAGGTAATACACGGCCTCTTGTTGCAGCGCTCACGATAGAACGAGTACTAGTTACCCAGACACCAAAGTTATCTGCATGCTCACGAGAATGCAAGAAAACTAAATGACGGTAAAGATGAAGTACAGAACAGTTACGCTTATCTCCAACTTCCATCACGGTATCGCCGGAACGAATACTGTTTCCATTGGCATCTGTTGCAACAGCCTTATTGCTATCACGCTTATTAGTAATCTGATGAGGTTCCACAGTACGCATTTCTCCATTTTGTGTCAAGACCTTGAAAGAATCACGATCTACCTTCACAATCACACCCACTGTATAGAAACTGTTTTTTTTTCGGAAAGTTAATCATCAACTGCGCAAATTAAAATTTCTGTACTTACTCAAGTTGCACCAAATCATGCAATTCATAATTACCAATAACCGTCTTACCAAACATGACTTCAGCAGCTTCACGTAAATCCTTAGCAAATACACGCACTTCCTTGAGTGAGGCATCGGATAACAAGGTCACGATACTGTCTTCGATATTTAAAACCATACCACTTTCATCCTTGAAACGACCATTGATAACTTTGACATGGTCACCTGCCTTGAACTTTTTACGTAATTGTTTGGCAGGTAAAGTCACTCGTTTTTTAATACCATCCATATCCAAAGAAACCACAACAGATGAATCATGCACATTCTCAACTGTACCCCAACTATGAATCATATCACCTTCAATCACACTCACCACATCACCATTCTGGAATAAGGTTTGAGCTTGAGCGTTATTGATAGCCATGCTGGATAATGAAGTTAAATCGATGGAACGTTCACCATCTTCACCATTTAATTCACCGCTTCCAGCAAATCTAGCAATTTCATCCAGTGTAGGGTTGACATCTTCAATTTGCAATGTAGTGACCTTCATGTATTTTTCAAGATAACCATCACGATAATGATCACCATTGTAAACCCAATAAGGACCCTTTTTCTGAAGACTGGAAATGGAGCGGTTGGCTAATCTCTCAGGGTTGAATAATTTAGGTTGAGCGCGAATACCCTTCTTGCGCTTAGTATTCAATCCATTATTGCTCTCTTCATCGTTTGCGGTTTCGAGATCTAAACGAGGTACGACCTTGACACGGGCCTGATCTTGTGAATCGGAAATCTCCATGACTTGAGCTAAATCACCAGCATAGGTACCACGTTTAATACGAACCCAGCCACCCAAGGGGATTTCAACCTCTTTCTTTTGTACAGAGATAGAATCAACCATATCTTTAATGGGTACTAACATGAGTGTTGACATATATACGTTAGGAATATTGGCTAATGCTTCTTGTACATGAGCTTGTCGTCGCGCTTCAACGTAAATATAACCCTTTAATGTTTCTCTGGCAAATGCGGAAAAGGTATCTAATGAGTTGGCGCTTTCCTGACGATCAAAACAACGCTTCATCAAACCAAAAATAACATCCTTCTCTTTACCAGGCTTTTGAAAAGGAAAAAAATATGTGATCAATGAACTATGCGCCTCTTTTTTTGTGTCCAAGTCAAAATTACCTTGCACTTGACCATCCATAAATTAGGATCACTGACGCTGGGAAGTAATAATTGTTGAGGCACTTCTTCTGTATCTTTGAAACTTTGAGGTTTACTACGACCACCATATTTCTCAGCATAAAAAGCAGCTACTTGCTCATCGTCCATGCCCTCCATTTCTCTTCTTCTACGATCTAAATCAAGATGTCGACGAGAGGTGGTTTTTGTGTTGGATACCTCCTCATTCTCTTCTTCAATAAAACCGTCTAATTAAATAAAAAAAGGTTAACCATCGCGCGTCTCTCCCCCTTCTTTTATTTTGATTTTTCTTTGGATTTCAGTTACCTTCTCGGCCGTATTCTTCATCCTCATCATCGTCGTCTTCATCGTCGTCCACAATAGCCATTTCATCAATGAATGGATTATACTTTCTCTTGGCAGGTCTCTAAAAAAAACAAATAAAAGATAAATACGAGTCCAAAAATAAAAGGCGGGTTTCAATTGATTATTACAACATCCTCGTCATCGTCTTCTTCCTCTTCCTCATCCTCGTCGTCATGAAGAGGTACAATGTCTTCTTTATCCGCGTCTCTCTTGTCCGATCTTTTGAGAGCCATTATGTTATAGATTATTATAGAATAGAGAGAAAGAAAAAAAAAGTTGAAAGAATGGGGAAGGCTATATGTGACTCTCCAATTTCCAAGCGGACACTTAAAACACGTCATCTTTTTATGATTGAACATACACTATCTCTCAAGTGCCAAAGCACTGCTAACTCATCCAGCCATTCCCATATGAGTGCATCATATTTTCACTAGAAAACTTTAGGCGCGTACCCTCTTTTTTTTGAAACATTGATAGTTATGTTGGACGGCACTTACTTGTTTAGGGACGGATGCTACTCCGTCCTAAAGCTACGAAAAAAACTTATGCTTTCTGGTGCGGACTTGATTAGACTATATACTGATATATGACTAAAATGATGGCAATAAATGAATCTATAAAGTGAGTATAACACCACTGTCAAAATAGGGCTGTTCAAGTTTTGTACATAAGCAGCCTGTTACCAAAATAGAATGACACTGATTTCTATAAATACAATTAAAACTTACTAAACGTATAAATGCTATAATGCGGTACCTGTATCTCAGTTTACATTTGTACTAAGCTTTATTCCATTTTACTTTAAGAAATCTGTACGCCATAAGGCTCGTATGCTATGAAAGTGTCAAACAGCGGAGTTTCCTGATAATCAAGGTAAACAACAAAAAAGGGAGTGCAAGGATCTTTTAATTTTTTTTTTTACATTGTCTTTTAATGTTCCTGTTAAAGCGATCGCTGACATGGCGTCCCCGATGCGTCATGCGAGGCTATAGTCAATTCGAGCAAGGTGATTTCTGCATGTTACGTCAAGTCAAGACCAACAAAAAGTTTTTTGTGGGGCCTTTAGAAGCAGCCAGTGAAAAGGGAGTGAAAGGAGGTGCGATTGCCCATGACAGTATTATTGGAAAACAACCTCGATCGATTATTCGCACTGGCAATGGTAAAATGCATACTGTCTACTTATTTAATGACTTGGTTTTAATTTGTTGAAATAAGATAGTGTCGGATATATGGTCCACTTTCCTACTTTGGAAGAGTAAGGCCATTTTGTACAATAGAAAAAAAAGTATAAGTATAGGGAATAAAAGGGAACTGACATTCTTCTTCTTAGATTTGTGGTCAATGTGCCTCGTGCATGTACACCCATCTATCCCAAAGACGCTTCCACCATTGTAAGTCAAACAAAACAAATTATAGCATAGTTCGCTGACATGGGAGTTTGACAGGTCCAAATGCTCGATCTGGAACCGGGCCATCGTGTACTTGAAGCGGGTACAGGCAATGGATCATTGACGTTATATATGGCACGAGCCGTAGCAGGAGGTGGTAATTGTGTTGGCAAGATTGACACTTACGATATCCGAGAATCCCATTCCAATACAGCACGTAAACATGTCGAACGTTATTCTCGAGGTAAATATAGTCCTGTGGTTTCTTTCCATTTAGGTGCGGTGGCCGATACATTACCACAACAGGAAGAAGGCAAGGGACAATATGATGCCATGGTCTTGGATATGCCTGAACCCTGTGATCAAATCCCACGTCTTTTACCATACTTACGCAACGATCGATTCTTGGTATGCTATCTACCCAACATGACTCAAGTGCTTGCGTTGGCAGAACTGATTATTGATTTACCCTTGGTGATGGAAGATTGTATTGAGGCCGAATGGAAGGAATGGGAAGTGAGAGCTACGCATATAAAAAGTCGTATAAAGCAAGCACAAGAAGGAGAGGAAGTCACTGTGCCTCACGATGCTTGGGTATGTCGACCCAAGAATTTTGACGTTAAGGGACATACTGCTTTTCTTGTCAAGCTTAGAAAATCCGCTGCTGTTGTTGAATAATATTTTTTTTTGGTGTCACAAACAATCATGCGTCAGATAACAGTACGTTTTTTTTTTATTATTATTCTCTATCCCTTTCTCTTTTTTTTTCTCCCTCTTACATTAAATAAAAAAAAAATGGTTCAGGAATCACTTGCTAAGCAAAATTTTCAAAAGACAGCAGAGGATGCGGTCAATAAACAAGTGCAATTATATCAACTTGCACAACAAACTTATATT
Source organism: Mucor mucedo (assembly GCF_025094135.1). NCBI lineage: Eukaryota > Fungi > Mucoromycota > Mucoromycetes > Mucorales > Mucoraceae > Mucor > Mucor mucedo. The sequence goes on along the minus strand of NW_026252565.1, from coordinate 1,148 downwards.
GCTGCATCTGCTTATTTTGATAGAGCCGATACCGCCTTACCCGTAAGTTCCTTTAATACATGGACTTATTTAATTTTCTGAAACATATATATAAAAAAAAAAAGGGATTTGTAAAATACTTTCATGAACGCGCTGAGCATGAAGGAAAATTAGCTCAACATTTAATTGACTATCAAATTACGCGTGGAGGTATCTGTGTTCTCAGCAACATCCCTCAACCCCAGGTAGAAATCATATAGACTCACGTAAAAGTTTTTTTTTTCTAAACAAAGTTTTCTCGTGATTTAGACGGATTGGCAAAGTGCCACCAATGCGGTTGAAACGTGTTTGGCACTTGAAAAAGATGTCAACAAAGCTTTGTTAAGTTTGGCTACTCTTGCTCTCAACAATCAAGATAGTCATTTGCGCCATACCTTAAAGTAAGGACCTTTTCTTTTTCACTTAATAATGACACTAATCAATTCTGAAGGGGCGGGCATCTGTCTGTCAAGGTAGAAACGATTGAAAATATTGCCAAGGGTTACACGCAACTTCAAAGAGTGGGTGGTCAAGGACTTGGACTACACTTGTTGGATGCCGACTTGTATGAACACGAAAAATTCGTTGTTTAAAACACAATAAACGTCTCCACATCCAAACCATAGTGTTTCATATAAAAAAAAAAATGACATTCCTTCGTTATCATTCTTTTCTTTTATGCAGGCTGTAAGCATCATGATCTTCTCACTGTTCTAAACTTTCATTATGACAGTTGCCAAGGCTTTTTTTTATAAGTTCCTTTGGGTACACATGACGTTTTTGACGATTGGGTATTCTTTGACCCCCCTTCACTTCCCAGATAGTACTACCATCCAATCAAATGATGACCCAGAAAATAGGGCGCCGGTTTAAAAAAGATGTAAAAAATGATGTCAAGAAACCTTTTTTTTTTCATTGTCGCACATTTTTGTTTCTCTTTAAAACATACAACAACATGCCAGGTAGTCTATCCAATTTGACAGACGGTATTGTAGATAACGGTAGTATCAGTCATACTATTGGTAATATCGCTCGTGCAGCCACTACACGTCATCGTCATTCCACACATCTAAGTAGCACCAGTGCACTACCTGTTCCACCACCTCCACCTCAACATACAAACGTTGCAT